>NC_090021.1:235985484-236288515 GCF_037176765.1 Anolis sagrei
AAAGATAGCATACCAATAGACCTGCTTCAAGGCACAAAGACAGAATTTACTCTAGTCGACAAATATGAAAAACAAAGGAAAGCCTCACAGATTAGAAACACTTAATATACATTATAACCCCCAATAAAGGAGACACTAGGATGGCAATAAAAAGACTGGTGCATTAAAGCCCAACATGGTTCAGGTCCAGGTTACCTACAGGATTGCCTTCTCCCATACACTCTCCTCCAAAGACTTAGGTCCTCTGGGGGGCATCTACTCCAACCAGCCAGAACCAGATAGGCAACCATTACCCAGAGGATCTTTTCATCGGTCGCCCCAATAAATACGTCTGAAGACCTATCTCTTCTGGCAAGCCTACCTAGCCTGTTTTAATTATGAATTTTAAACTCCTGTTTTAATCTGTGTTCTGTGTATTTCACAGCAATACATTTTGTGTATTTTATAGAATGTTTGCAATGATTGTGTGTTTTAACTATGTTGAAACCTGCCTTGAGCCACGAGAAGTGGGTAAGAAATAAAATTATTGTTGTTATTTTTAACCTTCCATACATATAAAGAGATGCTATAAATTCTACAACGAAGACTTTTAGCATGCATGGAGTGAGAAATGTCAGATTTTTGAGCTGGGTTCTAGGAAAGGAAGAAGCATTAGAGATCATGCTGCCAATTTAAGGTGGATATAGTAGCATACGAAATAATTGAAGAAGAAAATCAACATGTGCTTTACAGAGTATAGCAGAGCCTTTTGTTTATATATATCATGAAAAACTTTGGATCAATCTCAAAGAAATGGGTATGTCATTTGACTGTCCTAATGTGTAACCTGGACAAGAAGGTACTGTCAGGACAGAATATGAAGAAACAGAATGATTTCCAATTGGCAAGGAGGACAGGCAAGGCTGCATTTTATCACCCTATCTGTTTAATTTGTATGCTTAATATATAACATGTAAAGTAGGATCTGACTCAGATGAAGAAGGTGTGACAGCTGAATAAGGTACTTTAACAATTTAAGATATGCAGAAGACATGACTCAATGAGTCAACAATGATTTGCAAACTAGAAAGCTGTAGGAAAAAAAGAAAGGCCACATTCCAGATAGACACAATCAAGAAATTTTGGTTCTCGAGTCTGAAAGTCCTGAGCCGATTGAAGATACATGACCTGGACTTATGACATCCCTTCTAGGCTTGCTACAACTCGAAAGCATATTGACTGCAGGTAACAGCAATTTAAGATATTCTATGTAGTTTTAAAAATGTTCTGAGGACATAAGTAATTTTAAAAAATAAATAAACAGATCTGCAAACAATGCAGGAACGCTTTCCAAGAGGCTGTGCAGATGAGAAAGGGAGAGTACACTTTAAGCATTAAATCCACATTTCTGTTGTGTAGCACTGGGAATTGCTTTGTTTGTAGGCTCCAAAATGAGAGAGCAGGATACATTCATATCTCACAAGCTCACTGATGAACTCAAATGACCAGTAGTGAAAGTGTAATCGGAGGCGTTATCCAACATATCATGTGTATGTTGGATATATAACTGCACCTATATTTTAAAGTTGTAACTGCATGTGTAATTTAATATTGCATTTATAATTTACTCCACATGTGCCTGTTAATAATACAAAGGTAAGGTGAAGACCTTCTGCACAAGTCTATTATAGGGGCTATGAAAGTAGCAAAAATATCCCATAATAAGCTAAACTAAAACTCTCTAATCCAATTGGGGCATGTACAGCTTACTGACAGAAGTGTTAGCATGCAGACCAGGATGATGTCCTACCAATTGTCACCATTAGAACAGATCAATTCAATTGGTGGAACTCAGGCAAGAGACCTTTGAATCAATGGGTCTAATTAGGAGTTGCAACAGGGTTTAGAGCAGTGATTCTCAACCTGTGGGTCCCCAGATGTTTTGGCCTTCAACTCCCAGAAATCCTAACAGCTGGTAAACTGGCTGGGATTTCTGGGAGTTGAAGGCCAAAATACCCGGGAACTCTGGTTGAGACCACTGGTTTAGAGCAAAGTCTTTGATAAAGCAAAAGTTTGTGAGCAATAGATGCTCAGGTATCACTGGAAAGGCAGCAATAAAGATAGAGTTCAAGCAAATTTGGAGCCATAGACATAAGTCAGTGTAAGTGTGCAGTTTCTATCAGGTTCATCATTATAGGTAATGTATTACACAGCAAACTCTGTGTTAGTGGGGAAAAAACCTACCATATAGTCATGAAAAGTGATTAAATAGGTAACCTTCACCTTGGCTTTAATCTAAAACTAAAACTTGGGCCAGAAATCCATTTCCAGTCCTTTGGATGTAACCCTAAAAGGGCCTGAACACCCCAAAGGCACCAGTTGCCATCTGATCTTGGAAGCAAAGCAGGATCAGCTCCTGTTAGTAATTGCGGATGAGACCACCAATGAATATGAAGTTCTGTGTGCTCTATTTCAGAGGAAGGAACAGGTCAAATCTGAGGATTCCTCGCCTAAGAAAATCTTATGAATGTGTTGTCAAAGGCTTTCATGGCCAGTATCACTGGGTTGCTGTGAGTTTTCAGGGCTGTATAGCCATGTTCCAAAATCTTATGAAACTCACCATAAATCTGGGTTGTTGTAGGTTTTTTCGGGCTATATGTCCAGACAACTTTTGACAATGGAGATTACAAATTAGTATCCATGTTTCATCTTTGATTGACCAATGTATCAATTAAACACAGAGTAAGTGATTGATATCAACTCTTTGATTGTTATTCATACCATTTTTATGGACACTATAAAAAACTATAGAAATCATCTAAAGATCTTCATGCGTTGTACTGATCAGACAAGGAAGGGCTATTTAAACCATACATGTAAGATAAACAGAAATCTGGAAAGTATTATCAAAGGCTTTTATGGCCAGAATCATTTTTGTAGGTTTTTTGGGCTAATGTTCTAAAAGCATTCTCTCCTGACGTTTCGCCTGCATCTATGGCAAGCATCCTCAGAGGTTGTGAGGTCAGACAACCTCTGAGGATGCTTGCCATCAGGCCTGTAGCGAGGGGGGGGGGGGGTAGGGGTTCAACCCCCCCGAAATGTTTCAGATTTTTTTTAAAAAAACTGGTTTACTCATGAATTTTAACTGATTAACCAAATCCCCATGCTAAGTCTATGAGATGCAAAAAATCAAGAGTCCCTCCAGAACTGCAAGCACTATCTCAAGCAAATATTGACAATTTATTCACACTGTCATTACGTGCAGCAATAGCCGATGTAGTGAAGCAACCAAGTTGGGGGGGGGGGAGTGTTGAATGCTCTCATTAAGGAGACCAGACTTGGTGGAGGTGGTGGTTGACAGGGGTGGAGCTGCAGGCTATGGAAAGCTGCTCTGCCCCCTGCTGTGCTCTTGGCTTCAGCGTGAGCTAGGAGGCAGGTTTCAACCCCCCCCCCCCCCCGTGAAATTTTCACACACACCCCCGAAAATTTCAACCCCTCCCGAAATTTTTTTCTGACTACGGCCCTGCTTGCCATAGATGCAGGCAAAACGTCAGGAGAGAATGCTTCTAGAACATGGACATACAGCCCAAAAAACCTACAACAACCCAGTGATTTGAACCATGAAAGCCTTCGACAATACATATTCACCATAAATCATCAGGCACATACAGATGTAGACCAAATGCATTCAGCACTTCGTATTCCATGGCGATTGACCCTGCTTTGCTTCCAAAATCCGACGAAACCTGAGGCTTTTAGGAGGCTTGGGCCACTGTGGAGCTACCTACAGAAGCCTTTTTTGTCTGTCTTCTTAACGCCCACGAAGAGAGGCATTGCATCAGCAACTGGGGCAAGCTTTGCCAGGTGCCAAGAAGAGACGCCTTCCTGCAGCTTTCAGGAGGGTTCAAAAAGCTCCAACTGCCCTCCAAGCCTAGGAGGGGAGTGCCTCCTTTCTCCCGGCCAGGCCCACTCTTTCCCCTCCCCAAGCGAGCCCCGGGCTCTTTCTTCTTCTTCTCCCAGGGAAAAAAAGTGAGACTTAGAGAGTTTCCCCTCTCACTGCCACTCAATGAAGACAAAAGGGGTATGTGCCTTTTCTCGCGAGATCACGCGAAAACGGGGTAAGCGAGAAAGGCCCCAATAACCGCCGTTTACCTGTGAGAAGAAAGACCTGGGAGAGGAACTGAGGAGGGAACCCCCCGGCTGCCCTACGAGTTCCGGCTTCCGGCCGAGCGCCGGAAACTGTTCCCGCCCATATTACTCGCACAGGACTGGCATTGAGGCAGGGTTCCACCCCTCCCGCGAAGGAGATGGTTTGTTCGGCCGGCGGAGCCAACAAACCGGCGCGCTTGCCGCCCGGCGGCCATTTTGTCAGGCGAGAGTGAGCCTCCGCGGAACCAATGGCTGAGGCGCCTCGCTGGCGGGGGGCGGGGCTTCCGAACCTTCCCCACGCGCATGCGCGACTCATGCTGCTTATAAGGTCCTGCATGACAGACAGACTTTTGCCAAGGAACCAGACTGAAATATTGACTAAGCTTCATGTGCACCAGGAATGGGCCAAGTTAGGCCCTCCAGGTGTTTGGGACTCCAACTCCCACCATTCCTCACAGCCTCAGGCCCCTTCTTTTTCCCCCTCAGCCGCTTAAGCGGCTGAGGGGGAAAAGGAAAGGGCCTGAGGCTGTGAGGAATGGTGGGAGTTGGAGTCCCAAACACCTGGAGGGCCCAACTTGGCCCATTCCTGGTCTACACTGACCATTTAATGCAGTTGGAGGCCCTCAGTGCTCTGGTTGTGTCATCCCCATCTGGGTCCCAAATTCCAGGATTTCCTCTGTCATCATCTCCACCGCGAAACCACTTTCCTCAATACCAGTTTGAAACTGCATTAAGCAGTCATCGGAGATGGCAGCAAACGGACAGGGTGATGCTAGCAGAAGATGTCTTGGCAGCGGCACGCCTCGGAGGCACAGCAAACCTCCTTTGGAATATCTGTTCCCAGAGAAGCCCTATGGTAAGACAATCCAACGTGAAATAAGAGATCATTTGGGTAAGACAATCCAGAATGAAATGAGAGAGTGCCAGAAGATGAGAAGCCACCCTGACCCCCTGGGTCAGAAGACGACTCCAGTCAAAGGGCACTCGGCTGTTGAATTGCTTAGAAAGGCAAATCCAAAGGAAATAGGAATATGGATTGCAAGACCTGAGCAGGGCTGTTGATGATCAGGGCTCTCATTTATGGAGTCATCAAGTCAAAGCTGGCTTGGGCCCACTAGAGAAAAAATCCACTTAAAATCTGGTTTCTGCCTCCTGTAGAATTCTGAGGTTTGTCGTTTAGGGAGGAGCCTTTAACAGCTTCACTAAACTACTCACCCCAGAATTTTGCTGGAGGCAGAAACTGGATTTGAAGTGGATTTTTTCTCTAATGGTGATGAAGTGGTTAGAATCATAGAATCCTAAAATTGGAAGAGACCACATTGGCCATCTAGTCCAACCCCCTGCCATGCAGGAAAAGCACCATCAAAGTATCACTGACAGATGGCTATCCAGCCTCTATTTAAAAGATTCCAAGAAAGGAGCTTCTACCACACTCTGAGGCATAGAGTTCCACTGCTGAACATTTCTTACACTCAGAAATTTCTTCCTAATGTTCCAGTGGAATCTCCTTTCCTGTAATTCGAACCCATTACTCTGAGTTCTACTCTCCAGGGCAGTGGAAAACAAGCTGGCTCCTTACTTATGACGTCATTTCATATATTTGTACATGGCTATTATGTCTCCTCTCAACTTCTCTTTTGCAGGCTAAACATACCCAGCTCATTTAGACGCTCCTCATAGGGCATGGTCTCCAGACCACCATGAGAGGCACCAAGAGATCCCTCCATCTAGACACGATACTCCTTTTGATGCAGCCCAAATTCCCATTGGCTTTTTTAGCTGCAGCATTAGATTGTTTGCTCATGTTCAACTTGATGTCTACTAAGACTCCAATATATTTTTCACATGTACTGTTGTCAAGCCAAGCGTCACCCATCTTTGCATTTCATTGTTTCTGCCTAAGTGTAGTATCTTACATTAGCCCTTGTTGAAATTCATTTTGTTAGTTTTGGCCCAGCACTCTAATTTGTTATGGCCATTTTTATTTATTTATTATTTATTTATTTGGGGTGCTTCTACCCCGCCCTTCTCAACCCCCTAGGGGGGTCTCAGGGCGGCTTACAAAAGGCACAATTAGATGCCTAACAATTACAACATACAATGCAATATACAATACACAAATTTACCACATAATATCATAGTTATAACTAATTAAAACAATCAGACAGTATACTAGCAGCAATTTTGAATTCTGATCCTGTCTTCTGGAACATTAGCTATCCCTCCTAATTTGATGTCATCTGCAAACTTGGTAAAGCTACATTTAAGTCATTAATAAAGATGTTAAACAGCACTGGGCCCAGGACCAAACCTGCAGCATGCCACTAGTCACTTCTTTACAGGATGAAGTGGAACCAAGCTGTTAACTGGATAGCAGTTAACAAGGAGAGGGAATTTCAATAGGTGTTTGTCATTCAACCAGCATCTGCTGAAATTCCCTGTCTTGCAAAGCCATTGACGTTGAAGGAGCTGTCTCCAGTTTTAATTCTAGCAATGCTCCAGTAGCAATTTTGGTACAAAACTTCTAAGCTTTTTTAAAAAAATGTTATCAATTTCCAATGAGCATTTGATATATCTGGCACAAGAGGACTATTTTGTCGAAGATACAACATGGTATATGATGTCTGTGATCCATCTCTGAAAATCAACAGAGCCCTTTGGCACCTGAACTCCTTTGGAAATTTATTCCTGAAGTGCAGCCTGCTTCATCAAATGATGGCAAAGTAGACTACTACAGCCAATGAAAGCTCAACCCAAATAAAACTTCATAATCTTTGAAGAAACACAACTTATTTGTTTTATTTTCAATGGCGTAATAAGGCTCCCCTTCTGCGATTCCCACAGTGTACACAGAGCTAGGAGTCATATGAAGCCAATAGTAGGTTGAATGATTTGATGATCATGAATACAAAGTGCTGGAGTGAAGGACAGAGAACAGGTCCAGATAACATGAAAACTTTTGTTTGAATCCTAGACATTTCTGAGTAGGCAACAGTTACCTGCACAGAAGACACTAAAAATAGGTCAATATGAATGGGAAATGGGGAAGCCTAAGCTTTGCAACACCACCCAAGCACCCCTTTGAATCCATATTTTTCTGCTCTAACAGCACTACTTTGCTCAAAAAAGAAAGTGAACCAAGTAATTTAAAGACTACAATATGAATACTAAACTTTCTTCAGATCTAAGATACACCTTCCCCCCATATATACATCAGTAAAATAGAATCACAGGTGCTTTATAGATACAGAGATAGGTTTTGTTTTTTTCTCTTGGTGGTACCGTTATTATTGTGTGTCTTACAATCAAAGGCATCATAGCATTGATGAAATACAGTATTAGTTCTGGCTAGAATTGAACCATTACATTCTGCTGATTCATCTATGGGCCCTTCCACACAGCCATATAACCCAGAATATCAAGGCAGAAAATTCCACAATATCTGCTTTGAACCGGGTTATCTGAGTCCACACTGCCATATATTCCAGTTCAAAGCAGAAAATGTGGTATTTTATTCAGCTGTGGGGAAGGGTTTCTTCCACACAGCACTACATCCCAGAATATCAAGGCACAAAATCCCACATTATCTGACTGTGGACTCAAATAATCCCATTCAAAGCAGATATTGTGGGATTTTCTGCCTTGATATTCTGGGATATAGGGCTGTGTGAAAGGGCCCCAGGTCTTCAGTCACCATTTAAGTAATGACTGAATGGATCTACTCTGCTTGGGACTAATAAAATCCCTGTCCATAGAGCAGAAACTTCAGATAGGAAGTGATCTGTGTCCAATATAGACACATTCCTTTGAATCTACATACAGCCAATTGAACAGAAAAGGTAAACTGAAGATGTATCAGAAAAAGGGGTGGGAGGCATATTCTTTTAAGAAATGGACTTCAGGTTTCAAAGTAAATTAGCAAGATGCAGGCATGCAATTACTGAACTCTGCAATTAGTTTTGTACCTCTGGGATGCCAGGTAAGATGAGAAAAATGGCAATTTCATGTTCCTCTGAATTGTTACTATTTTAGACCCCTAACACATCAAATTTTGGGGAAGTGGAAAAATAACAGAGTTTATTGTGACATTCTTGCATCCACACAATAAAATATTGTTTCTTTGGTTTCCATCATTATTTTTGGCTAATTCATGGGCAGATGGGTCAGGAGAAGTATTTGGTCCTCAAGTTAATCTGCAAAAAAAGTAAATGGCCAAACAGGCAATGACTAAAAGAAATTTAGCCATGGAAACACTCATGTTGGGTAAGTAGTAATGAAGGGATTCCAATGCTTCTTTTGCAACGGGAAATTGAGAGAGTTTCTGGTGGGAAAAAGCATAATGAATTAGCTGAAAGTAGTTGAGATGCCCCTGATGTGTGTTATGAATGTCATAGGTGGTCCAAGATGCTATGAAGACTGGACAGGAATGGCCAAAACTGGAACCCCCATAAAACCAGAAAACTTGTAAATGGTACAAATGGTACATGCTAAAAATACTAGTTTGCATCTTTTGTCAATGTGGGAATACTAATTAGCTCCAGTATACAAACAAATAAATACTTCCACCACACCTGGGCCTCACCTGCTCATGCAAATCCCACCAACCAGCTTCTTAACATCACCCCTTCTGGACAGAGAAAGAGAAGAAAAACAGTCAGCAAGACTCCTTCATGGCAGGACTGGACTGCTGTTGAATTGAACATTGTCGTACATTTTAAAAAACGAAGTTGCAACATGCCAGTATAAAAAATAAATGTGGTTACACTTGCAAGACTTCTTTAATACTAAAAATAACAAGGCATTCAAACTACTATAAATTACTCAAAGTGGTTTGAGTGGCAGCTCTATATTTTTAAATCTAGCTGTATTAGAAAAAAAGGAAATGCAATTAGCTGTCTCTTTTGTGGACTATAGTAAATGTTTTATAAGCTATGTTCCTTCTTGGATGCCTAATGCTTTCCTCTAGAGATATTCCACCGTCAAGAAAGTAATAAAATGTAATAGCGGTCTCATGCATTATGGCAGTTTCTGATGTTTAAGAAATGGAAATAGCATGCTTGTTAATATAAATTACTCCCTTTTAAAAATAATTGGTTTGATGTGCTCTAACTGCTTATCATTTAGTAGCTTTCAGGCTTAGCTCATTAGTCCCACATCATCTTCTCAGACCCTAGCTATCTTCCTCATTTTTAAATACATACATCTGTAGTACAGCCTTCCCCCAACATGATGTTGTCTACATGTTTTTGACAAGACACAGCATTCTTGAATCTCGTCTTGCTGGAGGGCAAACATCAGGAGGCCATCAGCTTGGAGAAGGCTGTTGTACTGTGAGACTGAAAAAGAAATCTACCATCAGGGAAGAACAGGTCCAGCCTTGACAAACCAGATGAAACTATTGCTGGCTGGATAGATTTGCTATGGCCTTTCAAGAGAACGGATCCAATGTCCTTTTGTATGCCATTCCAGATATTTATTTAAAATAGTTGTGTTTCTCTCGATTACAATTAGTATTTAGGGGAGCTTCTACACCTTTTAAAAAAGAATAAAACTAACCACAGTATCAAAGAACAGTGGTGGGAGCAGATCTTCAGTATATGTGGAATTATTCTAATCCCACTGGACCTTTGGCAAATTACTATTTTTGTGTGGTGCCTAATATGTATGTGGCACTCAGCAAAACTTTGAAGGTCGGTGTCCTGAGCAGGGCCTCAGCTGATAATGCGAACTGTTGGGCTGGTTCATACTGGAGAAAACCACATGAATCTTACTATCACACAGAGCATTAGCTAAGGTGAATGGCTCAACACTCCCCTAGAGACCAGTGCATTTTTGGAGACAGGAGGTTCAAACAATGTATGATCACATGACAGTCTCATTTCTTTAAACTTCATGATGCACTTAAATGGACACATATGTCTCTGCACATAGCAAAGATGAAACCCAGTTTACTGAGTACAAAAGATAAGAGCAAGGGGAGAAGATCCCTCTCCTTTTCACAGTTTACTTCTTGCAATCCATTATCTGTACTTTTTCTTCTTCTTTTTTTGCTTTAAGAATGGCAGTGAGATTGATTGGAAAGATCTGCTATTCCAACACTAACGGTTAGAGCAGTGATTCCCAACCTTTGATCCTCCAGGTTTTTGGACTTCAGCTCCCAGAAGAATGACCAACTGTCAGGAATTCTGGAAGCTGAAGTCCAAAACATCTGGAGGACCAAAAGTTGGTAACCACTGCTCTTGAGTATGCACAACAGAATGTTTCAGAGACACAGCTTGTTATCTGGTAAGCTTGTGCATTTTGGCTGAACCTCAAACTGTTTCTGCTATCCAGATTTCAAGGGACTCGTGTATCCATTTTTGCGTGCTCCCAAAAACGGGCCGCTGGTCAAATAGCCATTTTTGTTCCACAGGCAGAAAACATGACAAGATCTGGCCCACTGGCAGCAAAGGGGCTATCAGGGCTATCAGGATGAAAATGCCCACACTTGGAGAACACATCTACCACTGCTGGACCACCAAGTTTCATAATGTTTGAGTGATCCCCTGATTTTTTGGAGTTTTTTTCCTTTCTAGAAATAATTATTATTACTAGGTGGCAACAGCCAAATGATGACAATGACGATGATGATGATGATGATTATTATTATTATTATTATTTGAAATTAAGAAGGCGGACAGAAAGGATTGGTTTAATACAGGAAGGAAGGCAGGTAGAACTTGGTGTTTCTTGCTGGTACAATTCTTTGGAATAGTATTATAATTACCAACAATAACCTTTAATGTCCTGATAGAGGTTGAAGTTAGCGAGAGATGAAGATGATGGGTTCTGTGTTAAAGCTTCCACAGAAGCCCAACAGTTTTGTTATTATTGTTATTACTTGGCAGCAACAGTCAAATGTTTGTTATTATTAATTGAAATTAAGAAGGCTGAGAACACAGAGAGAAATATAAATAGTGGAGAAAACTTGTTTGCAAAGGAATTAAATTATAGATATTGGTGGTAAGTTTAGGTAGGTAGCAGTTTTCTGTGAATGAGGCTTTGCTGTTTGCTGGAATTATTATTACTACTACTAATAATAATCTTTTAAAAGTTTTTTTTCTGAAGAAGGAGATGGAGGAGAAAAATATAAGAAGAAAAGAAGCTAAAGGGTGACTTAAGGCTCAGAGCCACCCTAATATTTTTAAAGAAAAGCATACCCATCGACCCAAGAGGTGCTCTTTCTTTTCTCCCAAGTCCCCAAATGCACGCACCCACCCACACTTTCCAGTTCCCAGTCTCACTAAATAAAATGACTCAAGAAAATAAAGGGGGAGGAGGGAAAACCACAAAGATTCAATGCTGGAAACCAAGCCAAGCAAAAAGCTAAAGCAGAGCTGCAAACAAGGGGCAAGGAAAAGCAAGGAAAGGCAATCTGATGGACTGAAGTAGCACCTCTCAGACACAGGACACAACTGAGCAATGAAGGTGCTTGCGCCATTAAATAGACACGTCATGGCATTCTTCTACTCTGATTGGCTCACAGGGAACCCCCATGCAAACACGTGGAAGCCTCTCCGTGAGTCACATGCTCCCGAAGAAAAGGTAGTTGCAACTGGCAGGCACATGGGCCAAAAAATGAAAAAACAAAACAAAAAGAGAACAAAACATGGCAGCTGTGCCTTTACATCCTTCGGGACAAGCCAAAGAGCCCGCAGGTAAACAGCCAAAATGAATCCGTGCACAAGTCTATTATCTGGCTTCAGTCTACAGCTGGATTAATATAAGCCGGTCTGAGTCCCTCTACGGAGGTAGAGAAGATCGGGATACAAATATTTTAAATAAATAAATAAATAAATAAATAAATAAATAATGCTGTACAGTTCATGGTGCATGCAACTTCTCATAATGTGGTGCAGAGGACTGATCTTGCCTATTTTCTGCACTTGCAGTAATATTATTATCAAAAACCAGACCCCAAAAGGATGAACCCCAGAGCCCGTGGCTCCATAGAGAGCAATAGGGAGCCCACTTTGACCTTTTCCCAGTTTCAAGCCATCCTTCATTTAACTTCTCTAGAAAGTTGCACAAGCACTACACATCCCGGACCTCAGGCAATGACCACACATTATTTAACATAATACCTTCACAATACCCTGAGAAGACACATGAAACACATCATGAGCTTTAAGAAGTGCCACAGGGTTTCCTGATATAATCTGGTTCTATTCCTTGGAATGTTTCCACACCTCTATTTCTAAATCGGACCACCTTCTTGGGGTCTCCATCAAATTTGCCATCACCCTGACTACCCTGTTGTCTACCTGGCTGGCACCCATTGTACTGACCAGTGCGGAGACATCAAAACCCATTTAAACCCATTATCCCTTGCCAGCTGCATTCCTTTCCCCATGTACCCATCTCCTGGGCAAATCAATAAACAGACACAAGCCTTCAAATAGTCCATTGAAAGCTTACTGAATTTCCCGCCATGACTGGGGCCAATCAGTAATGATGACAGATGGAGCTCCTGGACCTATCAGAGAGTGGATCCTAGCTGGCACCATTTTGGATCAATCAGAAGCCAATATAGCAGAGTGCCTTTTGACAGGGCGCTCTGGCGTGGGCTGGTCCATGAAGTCATGAAGAGTCGGAAACAACTGACTGACTGAATCAACAACAACAACAACAACTTTGTTTTGAATATCTGTCAAAGTGTTATAAATATTTCTATATGTTTGCATTGAAGGATGTCAGTCTTTGGAGTACAGACTGTGCTGACATCCATTTTGGCCAAGGTGAAATAAACAGCTCTGATCTTTGCCTTCATCCTGTCTGAGTCTCATTCAATCCTTTGGGAGCTTAACACTCCAGGACCCAAACTTTTAGTTTACTTTTACCATGGGGTTCAAGCCTGACCTGTAGTTAAGACTAAATAGCAGTAATTTTTTCATTACAAATTCTTAAGTTGTCCAGAGCAAACATTCAAGAACTATTTGGACATCACCATGATAAAAACAAAATGTTAACAGCTCTTTCCACTGCAGCTACATTACTGAAGTTCTTAGGTCATGTAAAACAAAGAGTTTAAGGAAACAATTCCATTTACTTTATCAAAAACAGAAAAGGTTCAGAAGTCACTTGATTACAGTCATGGATATTTTCCAGTGGAAAAATACTGGGTACTAACAGGTTCTATCCTCTATAATGAGGAAGAAAAGGCATTGCAGGAGCCAATGACTCCTAAATTCCAATACCAAAAAATAAAGTCCATGCTTTAAGAGAGGATATTATCTTCTGGCAGAGATTGTGAATGCAATATTAGGTGCTTGATCGCTTGAAGTCTTCAAGTAAAGCCCAGAATATTTTTTTCCAAAAGTTATGACCTTACAATGTGGTGCTAATTTATTTATCCTACTGGTACAGCTAAAGTAAAACAATGTAGTATTTATTGACTCATCTTACTGATAAAGGCCAATTAAAGCAACTTGCATCTATTAAGCTTTCTGGAATTTCTAAGATTTTCAAAGGAAACTTGTAAAACAAACACCCAAGTATTGTTATAATGACTAAATGTCTTAAAGTTAAACAAAGGCACTTGGTGACATATAGCACATTGCATTACTATATCATGAATATCATTAGACTACTGAGCCCCTGGTAACACAATGAGTTAAACCCTTGTGCCAGCAGGTTAGCGGTTCAAATCTGGGGAGAGTGGGTTGAGCTCCCTCTGTCAGCTCCAGCTCCTCATGCAGGGACATGAGAGAAGCTGCCCACAAAGATGGTAAAACATCAAACATCTGGGCATCCCCTGGGCAATGTTCTTGCAGACGGTCAATTCTCTCACACCAGAAGTGACTTGCAGTTTATCAAGTTACTCCTGACACAAACAAAAAAACTAGACTACTGAAATTACATTATCTCTGTCCATATAAGGACAGGTTAGGAAGTCAGAGGAAGCTGGTATAAGACACCCTTCACCTCTGAGATCATCTGTGCTTCAAGTGACAGGAATGAATCCAAGAAACTAGATAGCTTTCAGGGTCTTTGCAACATAACAGGCCCTGAGAAATGAAATTCAAAGGTAATCTTATTAACAGAAAAAGTGTGTGGATCAATATGATAGTAGAATATAGTATGATCCTCATACTATAAGTCTGGATTCAAGGTAAGTTCAAGGTTTGACTTTTGCAATGTGTTTTGCATTGGGCTACCTTTGTACCAAGTTCGGAAACTCCAGTTGGTTCAAATTACAGCAGCCAGATTGGTTACAGGAACATCCAGGAGTGAACATATCACATCTATCCTAAAGTCACTCTACTGGCTGCCAATTAGTTTCCGGGCAAAGTACTAAGTGTTGGTTTTGACCATTGAAGTCCTATATGGTTTGGATCCAGGTTACCTACCGGATCACCTTTTCCTGTACAAGCTGTCCTGAACGCTTAGGTCCTCTGGGGGGCATCTACTCCAGCCTCCCAGAACCCGACTCGCAACCATCACCCAGAGGACCTTTTCCTCAGCCACCCCAAGTCTCTGAAATGATCTGATAGTAGAGCTCCGACAGCTAAATCAGCTGTCAGAGCTTGTAGGAGCCAAGATATAAGGTAAAATGTGGAAAAACCATCTATGAAATAGTTCCATGAGAAACAAGTCCTAAAGGGATAGTAAGCCATCTAGAGCGTAGAAGGGCACATTGAGAGGAGATGGGGGGAGAGAGGAGGTAAGGCAGAAGGGAAAGGAGAGTAGGCAATATGTAGAAGAGGCAAGCAAGGAACACATTGCAAGAGCACAGGGTGCAGTGAGGATAGGAATATTACACCAGAAACAGTGAAGCAAGTTCAGTCAATGGAGGGAGTAAGAAAAAAAGGGAAAGTGACCAGTGCGAGAAGAAGGATTGCAGATAAGCAATGGCAGGCCAAAGTCACATGAACATGCAAAGTTTTGAAATAGTCTTCTTGTTTCAAGTTCAGCACTTTAAGAAGACCCAACTTCAAAACTTCAAAACAAGAAGACCCAACTTCAAAACTCTCAAGAGCATGCAGAGTTTTGAAGTTGGATCTTCTTGTTTCAAGTTCAGCACTTTAAAAATTACTTTGTACTAATTACCTTGGAACATATGTAACAAAATAAATGTTATGAATGTTGAAACACAGTGGAATGTGGCGGAGGGGGGGGGGGATCAACAAAGGGCTAGATTTACATAATTCCGAACAGAATAATTTGCAAATAAAATGCCTGGAATTGAGGAAATGAAAACCCTAGATATGGTCCAGATACAAGTGTACAACTGTCGACTGCTTGTGATATGCCCATTGTTGTGACTTTTATTTAGTTATTCTTCTAGTAGGAAGAGTGCAATACAAGAAACTATCCAAAAGAGTAAAAATTCACAAAACAGTGATTACAAATATGAGCAGTGTCCCAAAATACTGGTACAGTTAATGAGAACTTGTAGATATTGTGTGCATATCTTTTTAAAACATGAAACCTTTCCTAACACACACCATTTAGCATTTCACAAACACCAGAGTTTTGCATTCCCTTTCAGCTTTTATAACCCAATCTTCATCTTTTCCAAAAGTCCTCAAACAGTGTGAATTCCATTCACAAATAAACACGCTGCACTATCAGGAGACTCCTGATAAATGTTATTTGACATGCATTTTGATATTTGAAGATAAACAAGGAACAGATTTGCTTTTGGAGGAAATATCTGACTAACACAATACCAGGACCTTTAACAAAGGTTGTCTCAAGCCTTGATCAATTCATACCTGGCCGCGTGGCAAGTCACATCACATTTTTGGTGTTTACTTGTTCCTAGCTCAGGATTTTGATAGTGCTAAATGGAAAGCAAATTATGGTGTCTAAACTCAGGATGCCAGTGGTGACCTAAAGTCCGATGTAGGGAAATAACACTTTTCAACATGTATTTTAGAGGTACCAACATCAAGAGCATCAAGAAAATATATATTTGAACATATAGTCAGCTTATTAATGTACTCTCCCAGCTCACACAACTATTCCATGCACTTCTACTTTCTTTTTATTTTCCCCCTCTTTATATTTTAAAAATCCAATTAAAGTTGCTCCACTAAGGCCCAGTAGAGCAGTGGTGTCAAACTTGTTGCCCCCCAGGTGTTTTAGACTTCAGCTCCCAGAATTCCCAGCCATTGGATGAGCTGGCTAGGGCTTCTGGGAGCTGGAGTCCAAACATCCAGAGGGCCACAAGTTTGACACCTCTGCAGTAGAGCCATGAGTGTTATCACTGCCTGAACCAACATTTTGCAGATGAAATCTGGGACATGTGTGATCAAGGTGGCAAAAATTATTAATGAAGAGAATCTGGCAAACTAGGAAGGGCTGCAGTAGTTTGCTTTTGCCTGAAGCCCTTTCTACACTGTCCTTACATCCCAGGATCTGATCCTAGGTTATCTGCTTTGAACTGGATTATATGAAACTCCACTGCCATATAATCTGGAATAAATTGTAGGGGTTCAGCCTGCAATCGTTTCTTTGCCTCAGGCTTCTGAATTAAATGATCAAGGTTCTGCAGAGGTTTCTCTGCCTGAGTCTACAGAGGTTTCAATGCCTGAGTTAAATGACCAAGTTCCTGCAGACTCACAGGGGTTTGGAAATGGGGATTTTGGTCAAGAGAGTACTGTTGTCAGAATGAAGCTAAGGATTCTGGGATAGTTAACCAGCCTGCTATAGATGTGTTTGTACAGGCAGAAAAAGAGGTTGAGAGAGACTCTGGGCAGTCAAGATCGAAATGTGAAAAGAATGCAGTAATTGGCAGACCAAGGGAGGGCCAGACACTCTTTGATAGGAGAAGCTAAATCAATCAACATCGCCACCTGGAAGGAGGTAGAAGATGGTCCGAAAGATTAAGAGAAAAAAGGGGTCAGGGAGAGATTTCCCAAGGGAAATGGAATGCTTTTGCCATGGCTTTTAAAATAAATATAGGGCCTTTGAAACTAACTTTTAGTGAGACCAACGTTTAGAATAGAAGAGCATCCTTGTCTTGTATTCATGACTTTATGTTCATGCTGAGATTCCCGTTTGTTTCTGCCTTGATTTATGTCCATGCCTTGTGGGACTTTGAATTCTTGGACATTCTGGACTCACAGACTCTAGTTCCTGTGGATTTTGTCTTGGATTTTGAGCCCTTATTGCTTTCTGAGTTTGATGCTTGCTTTATGGCTTACTTTGCTTAACTGACTGTTTTATGGACAGTATTCTATTATTATCCTTTTGAACTTCCCTTTTGCTGAAGCTACTTTTATTCTTCAATAAACGGTTTGCTTAAAAGAACTTTGGTGTGGTTCTGGGTTCAAAGGTGTATCCCCAGCCTTGGTGTGCAACATAAACTGATAATCTGGGATCCGATCCTAGGATAGTGTAGAGGGGGGCCTGAGCCTCTTCTCTCTGCTGAGGCCCCATCTACACTGCCATATAAAATCCAGGTTATGTGCTTTGAACTGGATTATATGGCAGTGTAGACACAGGTTAGAACTACACTGCCATATAAACCAGATTATCAAAGCAGATAATCCACATGATCTGGTTTGAAATGAATTGTATGCGTCTACACTGCCATATAATCCAGTTCAAAGCAGATAATCTGGATTTTATATGGCAATGTAGAAGGGGCCTCATATAATCCAGTTCCAATATGATAATATGGATTATCTGATTTGATAATCTGGATTATGTGGCAGTGTGGATCCAGCCCTTGTCTTCACATGCAGGCTTTTTGTGTGTTTTGCCCACTGCAAAGAAAACTACATTTCTGCACAGTTCTGAAGCTGTATTAGCACTTTGTGAAGCCTCTTAAGAACACTGATTGGTTTTGAACACATGGCACTCATGACCTTGGTGTCTGCCTCTGTGTTCTAGGGTGTTGCAATGTCACCTGAGTCTGAGGGCCCTTTTGGGTCACGGTTCTTATGCAATTAGAAATGGATGAACTTGGAAAGTTCTCCAATATTTTTTGTTTGGGCTTTTAAAAACTTATTATCAGAAAGGTTTGCCTTTCTTATCAGAGTTGCATAAATGATAAGAAAAGGTCCAAGCTAGATGTATATAAGGAATAGCACCCAGCTCTGTTGCTCTACAGTTGGGACCCACATCTCGTTTATTTTCCTCAACGGCTGGGGATACGCAAGAAATCATGAAGTGGCTTTTGCTTCTAGGGCTGGTGGCTCTCTCCCAGTGCCTTGTGACCAAGTGAGTATTGGGCTTTCAGACTTCCTTTTTGAAAAGCAGGCTATTGCATTCCTGACTTATGGTGACATGAGGTTTTCTTGGCAAGATTGGTTCAGCCAGGAGTTCCCTTTGCTTTGCTCTGAAGCTGAGAGAATGTGACTTGCCCAAACTCACTGAATGGTTTACTTTCTAGGCAGAGCAAATATTTGATCCCTGATCTCCTGGAGTCTAGTCCAACTCCCAAACTTTCAACTCTCAACTTTCCTTTGTTACGTGCCCACTTTTTATCACTCTTTTTTTTTCTATGTAGAGTCCCCCTGAAGAAAACCAAATCCATAAGACAAAGCCTTAAAGAACATGGACTGCTGGAAAAATACCTGCAGACACATCATCTTAACTTGGGTACAAAGTACTTCCCCGGCCTTGCCAATGAAAATGCTGCTGAGCCCTTGGAAAACTACATGGATGTGAGTATTGGTTACTAGAAAAATATGCTTAAATAACAGCTAAAATTATCTTGGCTTTTTATTTTTGGTGGAGAAAATAAAACTGACTACTGCTCTGTACTTCAAATCACTGTTCACTTAATTTAAAATGAGCAGCTTGGTAGGTCCACCTAGGGGACCATCCCAACCTATATTCACATGCTAGTCCTACCATTAAACAGAGTGAAGCAGAGAGCCCAGTCAGCTGATTTTCAGTATGAAACGGCAGCAATCCACTAGTTATTATGTTTATGAGTATTGCATTTTAGTGCCAGGAAGGAAGGGGGTTGATTGTGGTGTTTCTGCATCAGCAGGTGCCAAAATAACTTGACTAGCTTCAGATAACTATCCTGACAATGAGTGGAAAGGGACATCATTAGATGTTGGCTTGAAGCACCAAAATGCCTTAGGCTGGTCTCCCCATTCCTTAAACAGCTGCAGTTTGTTCACAAGTACTCATTCAATGCAACCTTTCCATGAGGCACTCCTGCCTTGTTCCCAGCATTTATTACTCAGAGGCTCCACATACATCTCTACGGAACCATACTAATGGCAGCCTTAGGAACAGTACAATATGGGAGCACCAAGTGTTGTCTCTCTGCTGTTTCCCATCACATATGGACAAGGTCAGAAAAGCATGAACACAGGGATAACCTAATTTATTGAACTTTGCTCTTAAAGCAAGAAATCTGACATATAGACATAGAGACCTAGGTATGATAAGCACTCATAAAATTAGGGAAATTTAGTTTGCATTCTTTTTTTCTTTTTTCTTTTTTAGAAAACAGAGATTTTGTGTTGTTATTTCAAATTTCTGCAGAACATGTTTGATCACAGGTAACAGGTGTGATAGATAACAATGAGGCATACTCTTTATCATGCACCATTTCTGCCCTCGGTAGATCGAGTACATTGGCACCATCTCCATTGGTACTCCAGCCCAGCAGTTTGTAGTCCTTTTTGATACCGGCTCCTCTAACTTGTGGGTCCCTTCTGTGTACTGTTCAAGCTCAGCCTGCTGTAAGTAGCTTCCTTGAATTTTTGCTATCAGCGCTTAAGAAGGAACTAGTTCTTCTTGATTAGTATAGTGAACTGTCTTCTCATTGTGTATAAAGGTGGTCGTATTTAATATTAGGTATGAGGAGCAGCTTAAAGAGCTGGGCAGGTTTATCCTGAAGAAAAGAAGGCTGGGAGGAGACATGATAGCCATGTATAAATATGTGAGAGGAAGTCATAGGGAAGAGGGAGCAAGCTTGTTTTCTGCTGCCCTGGAGTCTAGGATGCAGAACAATGGCTTCAAACTAAAAGAAAGAGGATTCCATCTGAACAACAGGAAGAACTCCCTGGCTGTGAGAGCTGTTCAGCAGTGGAACTCTCTGCCCCAGAGTGTGGTGGAGGCTCCTTCTTTGGAGGCTTTTAAACATAGGCCAGATGGCCATCTGTGGGGGGGGGGGGGGGGTGTGTGCTTTGAATGCGATTTTCCTGCTTCTTGGCAGGGGGTTGGACTGGATGGCCCACGAGATCTCTTCCAACTCTATGATTCTATGAGTATGTGGCCACCTAGCATAACCCTAGGGAAGGGGCAGGATGGCCTTCTCTACTGTGAGGCTAAGTGAAGCTATTGCCTCACAAGGCAGATACTGAAAGTGCTCCGGTGTTGGAGGAGAGAGCCTGCCCTGTGATTCCTAACCTAGATTGTTGCCTTTAGATGTAGCAGAGGACGCTGTCCAATCTTCATTGTTGAATAAAGTTTCAACAGTTGACCAATGTTGTACATGAAATAGGAGAAGCATCGCCTTGGTTTTTTTTTTTTTTTTAAAGACCTTAGGCTTCAAAATATCTTGGAATGATTCTGGGTAGTAGCAAAGAGAATAAGTATAGAACTACATCACATATACACGATCCAGCTAGTTTTTGTAGGTGGGATCTGAAGTTAGAATTCTGCTAGGATGTTACTTTGGCAAAACTCCTAATTACACTGTTGTTGTATTATTGTAACTGTAACGGTGAGAGCTGCTCAACATGTCTCATGGCCTAACTGATTGCATTGCAGCAAACCACAACCGCTTCAACCCCCAGGACTCTTCCACCTATCAAGCCACCAGCCAGAGCGTCTCTGTCACATATGGCACTGGGAGCATGACTGGATTCCTGGCCTATGATACTGTCCAGGTAAACTGCAGGGGGTTACAGAATCACTAGCAGTCAATTTGGGAGCAAAAACTGCTAGCATGGTTCTAGGCAGATACACAAGAGTAACATCTACCTGGAGGCATGGAAGATACAGTGTCAGGCATGAATGAATTATATAAGACACATTTGAGTCCCTTTAAAACTTTACTTCTGGCAAAACCATTACAATCCATTCTAAGCCTTCTCAATGCCAAGCCGAAGTCAGCCATGCTTTCTCTTGTGTTAGATGCTGTATAGTCCTTTGCTTGTACAGTTATGGGCCATCAGTAAAATGTCCATCAGTGCCCACCCTGCATAACCTTTGTGTGGCATTCACCTTCTGGAGCCATAGTCTCCATGTCTGACTAACAATGTCCAACACATTCACATTGCACCCAGGAGATCAAATAACCAAATTTCCTTGAGACATAAAAATATGATTTCATTCTTATTTAGGACTAGCTGTGCCCTGCCGCACTTTGCTGTGGTCCAGTCTGTGTACATGTGTACATGTGTTTTGTGTGTATATGTGTGTGTGTGTGTATGTGGTTTTGCACATGCATTGTAATGTATTTTTTAAAATTTTTGGCTTTTTAAGTCTCTTCCGCTGTGTTTTTATGAGTGATGGTCACTTGTTGCACTGATAGGTGTATTGTGTCCGAATTTGGTGTCAATCCGTTCAGTGGTTTTTGAGTTCTGTTAATCCAACAAACGAACATTACATTTTTATTTATATAGATTTGAGAACACCACTGTTCAAACTGTGTCCCATGAAAGATTATAATCTTTCATTTATAATTTTATATTTATAATTTATAATAAAGGATTATAATCTGAGAATTATCAGATATTTCCCCAATTAAAAAATCAATAACTAAATCAACATATACGACTACATCTACCTTTTCTAATGTGTTATAGAAAAGGAGACTATACACATTTGTTTAAATTAGTTATGATTTGTTGATAGAGCTAACAACGATCAATAAGTAGTTTACTTTATGCTTTCTGATACCGGTTTGTTTCAGTAAATCATAGTTTAACTTACCCACAGTTCCAGATTCAGACACGATAAACTGTGGCCTATTGAAAAGAAGAAAATTGATGCTTCTTGCGTCCTTTTGTGATGTATGTCAGGAAAAGAAGAGGGAAGGGGACAAGACTGAGTGGTTGTGTGTATAGCATAGGCCTATGGCAGTGGTTCTCAACCTCTGGGTTCCCTGGTGTTTTGGCCTACAAATCCCAGAAATCCCAGACAGTTTACCAGCTGTTAGGATTTCTGGGAGGTGAAGGCCAAAAGATCTGGTGACCCACAGGTTGAGAACCACTGGCTTATGGTTTAACATTGCATACACAATATGCGAGTATTGTGTTAAGTCTTACAACAACCCTGTTCCTTATGTGTCCTTATGCCCTTCCACCTAGGTTGGAAGCATTGTGGTCACAAACCAGATCTTTGGTCTGAGCGAGACTGAGCCTGGCAGCTTCCTTTATTACTCTCCCTTCGATGGCATCCTGGGTCTGGCTTACCCCAGCATTGCCTCCTCTGGTGCCACCCCTGTCTTTGACAACATGATGAGTGAAGGTTTGGTGTCCCAGGATCTCTTCTCCGTCTACCTGAGCTCGTAAGTATGGCCTGCTGCTATACATCTTCTTGGAAAGAGATGTGGTCACAATTTACTGCTGATGGATACAGTTAGGAGTTTCTGGCAATTTTTTTTAAAGAAACTGAACAGTAAAAGAAATCATTTAGATGACACAGTGTGTATTTGGTATTTGGCCATTCCTTCCACCCAGGCATGTAGCCCAAAATTCTCATGGTAGTGCGTGAGAAGGCCTTACTGGTACATTATTTAAACTGTTAGGTTTATTCATATCATGATCTGATCACTATGCTCAATATATCCCATAAGCATGGAGGTATTGGGGTAACGATACAAAAGGTTTGCTAGGGCAGACCCTCTTTCACTCAGACTCAGCCCCACACCCCACCCCGAATCAAAATCCTGGCTACGGGCCTGCTTCCACCCCATTGTAAGGGTCAAACTACACACAACAGCATCTTTCAAATATTTGGATCTGACTTCATCTTTGAGTAACCTCAACAACAACTACATACATTTAGCCAGAAGGTGTTTTAGCCAGGTTTGGGTGAAATAGAGAGTTTGTCCAAGTAGTCCACTATTTTGCAGAGCATTCCTCAAAGAAAGAATGACTCTAGCTCTGTAGTTGGAATGACAGAAATGCATACTAGCAATATGAATGCAATGCTTTAGCATTGGCTGTGGGACCAAGCCTTTGGGACATTGAAATAATAGAAAACCCACTCCGCTGACCGGAGCCAGCATGGTGTTTTGAGATGGTTTTAATCAACTGATTTTAAAGTAGATGTAACTGATTTTAGTGTTTGTGTATATTTGTAGTTATTTTATGTTCCAGCATTGAATGTGTGCCGTACTCCGCCCTTAGTCCCATTCAGACTGAGAAGGGTGGAATAGAAATGTTTCAAAAAATTAAATAAATAAATTGTGGTAATCTCTTCACTACTTCTCAACATTGCAGGCAAACTATTCCATTATCTTTTTAATGCATTAAACACATGATTATATATTCACTTCTAAAGGATCCCCTCCCCTCGTGAAAATTCCTTCAGGGGCTGGAGACTGGACTTGGTAACATCAGAGAACATCTGCCAAAGAATTTAGGGCTGAATGGTCAAACAATCTGAAATGACAGTTGCAGTTTACTGTATTTTCTTTTCGCAGTGATGACCAGAGTGGCAGCTTTGTCATGTTTGGTGGCGTAGATACCTCCTACTATTCTGGAAGCCTCAACTGGGTGCCTCTTTCTTCAGAGTCCTATTGGCAGATCACTCTGGACAGGTAACCACCATCATTTGACTCTGGATGAACTCCCACCATCCTCATCATTTCCCTGGTTCATCAACATAATATCAAGAAGGAAAGAGTGAAGTATGTAATGGGGGGGGAGGGGGGGAGACTTCCACAAAAGAAGTAGCTGAAAGTAATGTGTAACAAGCTCCAAAAAGAAGCACTGTTATCCTCTAATATAAGTGGACTTCTTGGCACATTTCCCCTAAGTTTCACCAATGGCACATTGTGAGCAAAAAAGGTGGCAATTTCCTTTCTTTCACACTGATGTGACCCTTCTCTCTTCAGCATCACCATGAATGGCCAATCCATCGCTTGCTCTGGTGGCTGCCAAGCTATTGTTGACACCGGTACCTCTCTGTTGGCTGGTCCCCCTAATGGCATTGCTAACATTCAGTACTACATTGGTGCCAGTCAGTCCTCCAACGGTGAGGTAAGGAAAGGGATGATCAAGGCTTTGGGAGGTACCTGGGACTCATAGGCAGACAGCTGCACAAACTGAAAATAGTGGGGTTTAACCCAAACACTGGGTTTTTTCATGTGTTTATTTAAATTATTACTACTAACTCATTATGCATGCAAGGCAAGGTGATAAGGAAAGGTAATGAAAAATGCAAGTGTGCAGTGGTTCTTCATTTGTTGACTTCCTGTAATTTGTCTTTATTGTACGAAGAAATCTTTCTAATGTCTGTGAGGAATGACATAATAATTGTATATTTTTAATCTGGAGGTTTTCTGAATGGTGGTAAGGGCTTATACAGGAAAATGGGGGTTTGGAAAATAAATACACAATGCTTTTTTTTTTTTTGTTATTAGGGAAGCTCTCAACATCTTCCTCAGAGAACCTTGTTCTCCCTCCAGGAAATATGATTTCATTCAAATTACATTGAAGTTACACAAAGTTATTTCCACTAGCTAGCCATAATGAGCATGCAATTGCCACCCAAAAATGGCTTTCTCTAGCCTAATATTGCTGACAGTGCTTGCAAAGCCAAGTATAGCAGGTGACATTATATTTTGGACACCATCTCTTTTTTTGACTTGCATGGCCCCTTGCTGTGTGTGTGTGTGTTTCATCTCTTTGGAATGAAATATCTCCTTCTTAATATCTCCAGTAGGAAGCTTTCTATGAAAACAAAGAAACAACAGCTGGTGATCCCCACGCCAGTATCTCCTTTCCCATCCCAATGCTCAGAGATATCTTTCTTTTTTCAAAATATTGCTTCTCTCTTGGAAGCAAGGAAAAGACCCTCTTTGACTTTAGAGAATTTCATTACAAACTAGAACCAGAGCCTGGAAAAGTTATAATATTTGGATTTAAATTCCCAGAAACTGGAATTCTTTGAGTTTTGCCTATTTCCTTTAGGAATTAGCACTCTGACTTAGGGCAGGAGACTTTAATGAGCCCAGGGCCCAATGTTCTGTAATCGAACCTCTGTGGGTTGTAGACATTGCCAAAAATACCAGGAAAATGGTTAAGGCTGCAACCTATTAAAATGCGGAATCGTTGCTCCAGAAGTTTTCGAGGAGGAGCAAATGATGTGGAGGTTTTTTGATAGCAAAAGATGAGGTGGGATGTGGACCTCCAACACTGACACCACCACCGCAGGGTCCATTATCCTAAGTTATGTTTTCCCTTGACCTTTCCTTCTGGACTAATTTCTTATCCAGAATAGACAGCTAAATCTTTTCCTTTGCTCCTATGTTTGAATGTATAGTCTCATGTGACTAATATTTCTGTTCTGTCTCTTCTACTCTGCACCAGTATATGATCAGCTGCAACTCCATGAGCAGCCTGCCTGACATTATCTTCACCATCAATGGCATTGAATTCCCCCTGCCTGCCAGTGCCTACATTCGTCAGGTAAGAGTCCTGGTTCACCTGGGAGACTGGAAAGAATCCTTGGACTACAATTTGTGTACTGATTGGGGAGCCTGGGGTTTTAGTCCAAAAGAGTACCTTTAGCAAGCTTTGCACTATCTAACCTAGGATGACCTCAGAAATATGTGTGGGAGAAGTATCATGAATTCATGAAAGGGCCAAAATAAACAGTTGTAATCAAGCATTTTGGGCACATTATAGCTCTGATCTTTTCTTACATAAAAAATAATGTTGATAGTCTGCTTCAGCGCTTCATAGCAGACCAGGAATTCCGTAATATTTCAAGAAATTTTCATTGTCTTAAATATAAATATTTAAGAACAAGATTTGTTTCATGTCCAAGTTTAGATCCCAGTCAATATATAGTAGTAGTGGTAGTAGCAAGTGGAATATGGAGTGGTTTATTTTTCCATATGAATCTCATTTTCAATGAATATCTCATCACACTTCAGTTTAGTTTATCACCTTAGATTCAAACATGACCATTTTAACCGAGCAGTGCAATCGTATAAATTTATTGTACTTGCAGGGAGCCTATCTCCATGAAAAATGTCTCATCATGTCACACAGGCATAAATAAAACATGGTTAAATGCAAGGAAGGGCCTGATGGGGAGAAAATTGGTGCTTGGTGCACAAATGTTTGTACATCTTATTTATGGGACTGCTTTGATTTCACACAGAGTCCAAATCTGACTTACCTGTCTCATCCTACGTCTAAATTAGGAGTTGGAATGATGTAGTTCTCAAGATATTGTTGGACCAAGCTCTCAGCAGCTGTAACAAGCATAGCAAGAAACATTGGCAGTTGTAGATCTAGCATCATTTGGAGAAGCACATAATCTCTGCTCCTGATTTAGGTGCTGTGGACCCTTCTTCTTAAACTGTGGCCCCCAACCCCAAATGGGGTCCCCTTAGCTCAATATTGGGGTTACGAAAAATATGGCAACAGTAAAAGGTTTCTGAATGTTATCCATTTACACAAATCTATTAGCAACAAAATACTGCTGAAACCTGCAAAAAGGAAAATCAACTCCTTTAGCAAGCCTTGTAATTGCTGGTTTATTATCAGCAAATGTTCGATTTTTATAGTTCTTTTATATACCTATATACTTGGGATCATGAAAAAAATTCTCAGGTGGGAAGAGGTGATGAGAAGAAAAGGTTTAAGAAGCCCTGCTCTGGACAAATCTCTCATGTCAGTAAAGCTACTCACATTACATTCATAGTACACCGGATCCATCACTCATTGGGTGTTTTTTTTTTTCCCTTTTTCTCCTCCCAGGGCCAAAATGGCTATTGCACATCTGGCTTTGAAGGCATTGATATCCCTACTCAATCTGGTGAACTCTGGATCCTTGGAGATGTCTTCATCCGTCAGTACTACTGTGTCTTTGACAGAGCAAACAACCAGGTTGGCTTGGCCCCCGTGGCGTAAATGTGACACCATCCATTGGCAAAACAACTCCCTAACAAAGGGAAGCTTTAATTTCTTGGAACTAAATTTAGTCAGTATGCTTCTTTTCCCCAAGCTGTAACATTATTAACAGTAGAATAAACAAATATAAAAGCAATGAATCCTTCTTTTTTCATTTTTTCAGGCAAACATGTTTTCCTCAAACATTATTTACATTTTCTAATTCATAGTATGTTCTCATTTCTTCTCTGGATATCCTAATTATCTAGATCAGCATTTCTCAACCCAAGAATTGGGACCCCGTGGGAGTCGCGAGGGGGGTGTCAGAGGGGTCGCCAAAGACCACCAGAAACCACAGTATTTTCTGTTGATCATGAAGGTTCTGTGTGGGAAGTTTGGCCCAAATCTGTCGTTGGTGGGGTTCTGAATGCTCTTCGATTGTAGGGGAACTATAAATCCCAGCAACTACAACTCCTAAATGTCAAGGTCTATTTTCCCCAAACTCCATCAGTGTTCAATTTGGGCATATCAAGGATTCGTACCAAGTTTAGTCCAGATCCATCATTGTTTGAGTCCACAGTTCTCTCTGGATGTAGGTGAACTACAACTCCAAAACTCAAGGTCAATGCCCATCAGATCCTTCCAGTATTTTCTGTTGGTCATGGGAGTTCTGTGTGCCAAATTTGGTTCAATTCCATAGTTGGTAGAGCTTATAATGCTCTTTGATTGTAGGTGAACTAAAAACCTCAGCAACTACAAATGACAAAATCAATCCTCTCCAACCCCACCAGTATTCAAATTTGGGCATATCAGGTATTTGTGCCAAATTTGGTCCAGGGAATGAAAACACATCCTCCATATCTGATATTTACATTATGATTCATAACTGTAGCAACAAAAGTAGCAACAAAAATAATTTTATGGTTGGGGGTCACCACAACATGAGGAACTGTATTAAGGGGTCGCAGCATTAGGAAGGTTGAGAACCACTGATCTATATGTTAGAAGGTTTAAACAGGGTGAATATTTTCCGTGAGACAGTTACAAACTGGAATAATTGAAATAAATGGTTTTTAAAAGTATATATAACTTTGACGAAATAATATTTTAATCTCAACTCTGTCATATTTTAAGAGATTCCAACAAGCTATCTCCTGTCAGAGGAGATTGTTCTGCCACTTTCTAAGAAATTTTGCTCCATGAACATCTGATAATTGTTTTATTTCTACTGGAAAAACTGCACATCTTCTCAAAAATGCGCCACATTGAATGCCCTACGTTTGTATTTGGAATGTGCAAAGAGGCAGCCCTTCATCTCACTCTGTACAATACATTTTCTTTTGCATTTAAATTCCTCATTTTGAACACTGAGCATTTAAGATCTTCAATTCTAAAAAATAGCATTTTAGCAGAAATTCAGGTTACATTTATTGAACTAAGCTTTAGCTTGTACAGACAATAATCATATTCTCCCCACAAATGGAAACGTTAACTGCAATGTAATGTCAAGCTTTTATATAAAATACGGAAAACAAAATATACCAAAAATCATAGTTTGAGAACTGATTTTGACATCTTGCAGCATAGCATGGCAACTCAATTAAGAATACATGTTCCTCAATTGCTCATGTAAATGAAGGAACGCATGTTTGAAAAAGACATTTCAAATCAAACACCAGAGGAAAATGTCGTAACACAGTCAGATGAGTATCATCAAGTGATGTCAATATGGCTCCTAATTCTGGGGATATTGTGAATTCTGACTAGGGAATGTATTCAACAGGTCTGGGAATAAAAATCGGAGAATGCCATTATTGCCTTGATACTAAGTACAGCACTTAAAGACAGCTTCAGTACACTACAGGCATATCTATATAACTCATTTTGACATTCCCTCTTCCTTAGGGAGCACCATGAAATGCAACTCTGTAAAAAGAGAAGTAGAACTCTTTGACAGAGGATACTTAGCATAAACTTTAAAATACAGTCCTGAGGATGCTCTGTGGAAGTCGCAACTGACATAGTACCAAGTCTTGACAGGCTGGTACAGTATACATATGCTCTCTGAGGTAGGGTGGTTATGTTATCTGCTTTATAGCAGTTTGAGAAATTAACCAGTGATCATTCAGGAGGTGTGTGACATTGCACCCATTCCAGTCTCTTAACAACATGGGGTCTTTTGCAAACATAGAAAGATTCAGCTGCTGGACCACTACATGCCAAACCCATACTGGCTTTTATGCAAGCCTGTTGGATGCTGCTTGTTTATAATTCAGGGTCAAAATCTGCTTGTGGTGTATCTTACACTGCCTTGAATCTTGAGCTGTCACATCTTGAAATGTCAAATATAAGTCAGCAAGCACTAGCAAGATATCTATGCTAGGCATGCTAGGAGATGTAACTGTGGGCAGCAGACATCATTTTTCTTGGTACCAAGAAGGACAGTACTATATCATTAAAAAAAAAAAGATTACTACTGTGATCGATAGTCTTTTGACCTATCACACCTGCTGGAATCTTCATGCCAATATTGGAAAAAAGAGACACTATCCTATCATGTTTGAAGGCCAAGTAGATATGACTGAGGTAAGCACACTAAGTCTCAAACCCTCAGTACTAGCTGGGGTTGAACTAATGCCCTCACTAATAAGACCTGCTCCTCAAGAAGGCAGACAGTGGCTAGGGTCAGGAAGAACTAGTGGCAGGGCCCGCTCAGACCACTAGTGGCAACCTTATTTGTACAGGTTCTCCATCACCTATGAGGTTGAAGTGGTTATGCTCCTTTGTATCAAAACAAGCCTGGCTTTCCTTCCAACTTAAGGATCAGTAATATTGAGGTTATTTTCACCCCAAGGAGATGATGTAGAGATGTTCTCCTCAGTTTTCTGTTTGGCTGTGGATGAACCTGTTATTTGGGATGCATTCCCAGAAAGTTCCTGAGAAGAGGCTAGGCTGGGGGCCACTGGTTGAAGAGGAACGAGTTTCAGCTGGAAGTGACTGGGGGTGGTTGAGGGCTGGAAGAGGACAGCCATAGAATTCCTGAGCTTTGAGGAAGCATGAACAGCAGGGGAAGGCAAAGCTGTTTCAGTGGTCTTTGCACCAAGAGAAAGGAGATTAGGGTGAGTTGCAGGGAAGTCACTTGGCCCAATGGAAGGAGAACCATTGCTTTTCAGCCTATTCAGAATGTGTACAGTGGACCTTGATTTTGTCTGGGTCATTGGAGAATAGCCTAGCCAAGAAGAAAGGGGCTTGACACTTGGTGGTCTGTTGAGATGCAGCCTCCCAGGATCTTCTTGTCTTGTTGGCTGGAACTCAACATTCCCATGTGCAGTTGGGCTTGCAGGTGGCACCTCTAAAGCACTTGCAAGATGAACCTCTGGACTGAGTGAGGCAGGTGAAGGGCTGGAGTAGCAGTGGCTACAATTTCTGTCCATTGAGTGTCCCAGGAATGATTGCAAGGCTGCCTCTGGCTCTTGGTCTTCCAGGTGAGAGTCATTTAGGGTACTCTCCAGTGAGGGCACATCATCTGTTGTGAAATAACCAAAACTGGACTAAGGACTGTTCAAGTGATACCTCTGTTTATGGCCTATTTACAGTCAACAAAGGTGTATGTAAACATCCTCACAGGCACACACACTACCATCTTTGGATGAATCATTCAATGAGATGAAAAGATGCATACATGGCTTTTCTTGCCTCTAGAGAGCTAGGGTCATGTACCTGATCATGTTCATCATTCATTCAGTCATTCATTTACCCTACTTTTCTCCCAGAACTAGGACCCAAAGAGTCTTTAATACCATATAGTTGAAATGCATACGCCATAAAATTATTTCATTTGCCACACTAGACTTAACAGACGCAAGGCTGAGAAAGGGGGTATACAAATACAGTAGGCTGAGAAAGGCAGTATACAAATACAGCAAATAAATAAATAAATAAATAAATAAATAAATATTTACTATGAATAAGAGCTTTTTTAATTTCACGGGGAGGTTCCTTCAGTAATGAATGCTGCAGGAACGAAGGTTGTAAATTAAGCTAATTTTTTACTTTCTAGTGAGTAATCATAAAACAAGGCCTAAATATAAGAAACACGATTGAAGACAGCAACATGTGGAGATCAAAACATGTCTTCTGCTATTTGAGAGGACACTTTACTAAATAAATGCTAAAATATATATATTTAGTTTGATTTGGTACTTTAAGGTGGCATAGGACTCTGCTGTTTTTAAGTATGGCACAATAATCTGCCACTTCAGGAATTATATTAAAACAAACTTTGTAGCGGTGTGCTAATGTACAAGTTAAGAATTATCTATATTTGTGATGGCTGGTGGGATTAAAACATCAGAAGGGCCACAAGCCAAATCAGTGATTGAGGTACACCCAGAAGACTGCCATTTTGGGAATTAAGGCTGGTTTTAGCAATTCTTTTGGGAGAAGGTAAACATTATGTTCCCTGCTGACATGTTAAAAAAAACACAGGGGATCCTGAAGCTTATTTGAAACACAAATCATCCGCCTTTGCAGATTCCAAGTCCTCCCTTTTTCCCCTCCATCTCCCTTTCTCAATTGATCGGAAAAAAAGCAGTTTGGTCAATCGGAAGGGAAAGAGGATTGCAGAAAAACTAGGCTTGGGTGTTGCAGATGGTCCCAGGGCCACACATACCCCTTCCCTAGATCAATGTTACTAGCATGCTTACCTCTGATTTCATTACCTTGGCAGTCAGGGCAGCAATGTATTGGGGGGTCAAAAGGTGCAGTACACGTGCTTGGACAAACCCTCTTCTCACAGTTCACTTCTCCCAACTGAGAAAATATCAAATAGAGTCAGTAATAAGAAACCACAGATTTCTACTGCAGCTAACCTTAGGTTCACATGCCAGAGAAAGGGATTAAAGTTTGATTCTGTTGTAGCTCACTGCAGCTTCCATCAGCCCTAGCTTTCTTAGCTAGTGATAAGTGGGAATGGAAACTGCAGTCTAAAAACATCTGAAGGACCACTTGTTCCCTGCTAATGCTTTAAATCAGGGGTGGGAATATTGCATCCCTTCAGATATTGTTGTAGTGTAGGTGTGAGTTGTGGTTCAAACACATCTGGTGGGCTGTGCAATTTCTGCCATGCTTTGGAGACAAAAGGAAATAATGTCAAACTTGAGAGCTTCAGATCTCCCCCTTTGGCACACAAAAGAAGAAGAATAAAGGTGGAGCTGTATGCACAAGCCTGAGGAGTCTACTGCAGCTTCTCCATCTGTCAGGAATCCAAGGCCTCTGAACAGGCTATTATCATATTTATGGTGTGTGTTGTCAAGTATCTATCATGGTTAAAATGCCTGTTTAGTCTTTAAAACTTGGTGCACTAGTTAAACGGCATTCATTGTTTTCTAAGCTACGCATGGGCTATGGACTACCTGATCGCCTTCATGGATTCAACAGGTCAACTTTATATATATGGCATATTGGTTACCTTATGTTAGATCAGTGGGAAACGAGGGGAATCATCACCAGTGTGTGATCATGAGTAGGTCATGCTTGAAGGAGAGCCTGAGAGCCTTACCCGGCAGGTACAAGAAATGCAAGGTTCACCTTCTGGTACAAAGTTGTGACCATTCACCACTTTCCTCCCTTTGTAATTGCAGTCTGCGCAAGAAGAACAACACAAAAGGGAAGTTGAATGACAGAATAATGTATCCAGGCCCATTTAAGAGACATGACCATACATACAAATTAGAGAACCTCCTAACTTTAGCACTAAAATGCAACTAACAACATACTGGAGACTGCCGCTTCTAAATGCTCCACAGCTTTACTTTACAGCCAAGATATAAATGCTTTTGTGGGAGCTGAGAAGACAAGGAGGTTATACATTGTGGATTTTTAGTATTCCAATAGGTAGTTACTTATAAAAATTATTCTCCTCAAAGGAAACCAACTTTGATGAGACATATATTGTTAAACATGCGGGGGGGGGGGGGGGCACTTGCAAAATAAAACTAGTGGCCTTTTTATCGTAGTGATTACTCTTTGGGGACCTCATGCTCCCACAAAAGAGATTTTCATTAACATACGAAAATAGTTCAAAACAGGCCATCTAGTCTGGTATCATAGCAAGGTATTCTTCTACCATATCTATTTCAACTGTAATTGTTATTCTTTTTGCTCATTCACTTTTCCATGAGAGACAAGACAGCATTGTGGCCAGCCGAATACATTACGGATTCTTTATGTTCCATCCTTCTCTGTTTTCCACAGTTTAAGTGCCTTTATTAGCTGTTTGTTACCAAAAAACACTGATTTTGCATTTTCTTTGCAGGGCAACTCCTGCCTTTCAGCTCACCCCTCCTTTATTGTGTTCTGTTCGCTATTCCAGCAACATCATGACTAAATTTATCCTGCCCTTAATTTGATCAGTTCCTGTTTCCATTGGGTGGGCAGGGAATTACTGATAATATCTCAGTGTTTTGTTCTTCTGTATATTCGTTCAGTATTGCACACACCCCTCTTCATTTTCAGTGCTGCACAGCATTTTCTCTGGCATGACGCACAGGCTAGATGGGGTACAGAAGTAGCACCCACTCCCCTCTAACAATATACAATGAACTCTTCTAAATATCAATTTGGAAAACACTTAAAATTATAATGCTTACCATGACAAACTGGGCAGCATTCTCCTTCCGGGTGGAAAGGATATGTACAAAAGACAATGCAGTCCAGAGGGGAACAAGCCACTGAGCCCAGCTATAAAAGAGAGAAAAATACACCCAGGAGGCATCGGGGAAGGAGAGGAATGGAGAACAGAGGTCCTGGTTTAATAGCAGAACCATGTAGACAGTCTCAACTGCATTTTCAAAGCTGGTTTTGGCTAACATTCCTAGAGTCACAGGAAATCCTGTACTTTCCATTGTAAATATGAGAGGAGGTGCCTTCCACTTTGCAGTTACCTGTATCTTGAATGTCTGGCTTTAGGATGGGAGATGGGATAAACGCCACAAAGCCCTATGGGCAGGGTCTTAAAAATTGTCCATGCCATCCACACATGCCATAAGAAGCAGGGCATTCAGAAACAGGTAGCTTCAAAGTGGCTATCACTGCATTGCCATCCCCCCATCCCCCCTGCATAAACATGGAGGAAGTAACACCACCCATTATAATAATAATAACTTTATTTTTATACCCCGCCTCCATCTACGGACAACACCGGCTCTTTGGCTTAGAAATGGAGATTAGTACCCCCTCAGAGTAGGACACTAGACTTCATGTCAGGGGAAACCTTTATCTTTACCTATCTGAATAGTATAAAAGCATCAGGGCCATTTGGTTACTAGGATTTGGCTTCCTTTTTGGTGGGCAGGTCACAGGAAACTTGTCACATTTTAATATTTATTTATAGATGCAGTCTTAAAAGTAGTAAAACATAGGTGCAGACAAGCAACTTAGCATTCCTCATATGAAACAGATCAATTGTCACATATCTGGTGTGCAGAATAAATTATTGCACTTAAGAATTGCTTGTCAGTTCCCCGTCTCTGCTTCTCTCTCTTCACCAAGCAAGTCTTCAGTTGCTTCTATACATGAAATCTAACTGAGGAGGTGAAGGCACAAAATAATTGCCTTACAAAGTTGATGGATTTCACATTCCTGGGAGATCTGTCTGTGCCTTGTTGCCAAGCATAGGCTCAAATTACAACAAGAGTAGGGAAGCTTTGGCTCATCAGGTGTTTGGGGCTTAAAAATCCTGAAAGCTAGAGACAGACAGATCATGTAAAGAGACTGCAAGAACTCTACTCAAATACATCTACAAGGGCACAGATTCTGCAACTCTCTATATGAGAGGGGCAATCGCTGACCATTAAGGGATCATTCACTGGTAACTCTGTCTCAGTAACATTTTTATGCCAAACTCAGACTGATTCTCAGTATGTTCACACAGTAACGTTTCTAAAACCCTTTGTTTATTACACTTTTCTACATAATAATAATAATAATAATAATAATAATAATAATAATACAAAAACATCTCACTAACTACAATGAATTAAAATCGTAGGGAACATTCCTTTACCTTCTTGACCATGCTGTCACAGGCAAGATGTTGTATCATTTCTCCTCTGTAACAGGGATGGGAAACATCTTGCCTGTGAGTCACATGTGGCCTGACAGAGCCCAACGGGGCCCTATCACCCCAAAAGCCTTTCAGTAAAATATTTATGCCACTAGGGTTTTCCACAGAATGAAATGATAACATACACATACAATCACACATACATAGCCTTAGATAGCAATTCTGGTTAGAGTTGGAAATGGAAATGATCTAGTCTATGGGGACTCTCCATAGCTGTCCACTTTACTCCGTGAGATCTGTTAGATGGATGGAGCAATTACTGCAGACTGAGAAGAAGAAGCTGAGTACTTACCAGACAGATGCAACTTAGGCATGGATCCAAAACAGAGGGAAATGTCTCATTGTTGTAAAAGATCCTTCCTGCATAAGAGCAGCCTTCCATTTAGAAAGAGAGAAAAAACAAAAAACATGAGTGCCTATGCAAAATAGGAGCCCCCGGTGGTGCAATGAGTTAAACCCTTGTGCCAGCAGGACTGCTGACCAGCAGGTTGGGGGTTCGAATCCAGGGAGCGGGGTGAGCTCCTGTCTCAGCTCTAGCTCCCCATGCGGGAACATGAGAAGTCTCCCGCAGAATGGTAAAATATCAAACATCCTGGTATCCCCTGGGCAATGTCCTTGCAGACGGCCAATTCTCTCACACCAGAAGTGACTTGCAGTTTCTTGTTGCTTCTGACAAAAAAATTCAAAATATCTAGCATACTCAAGAGCCCCCTGAGTTATAACAAAGAGTGGTTCTATATTAATTTCATAACACTGTCTCATTTACTGGATTTATGACACCTTCTTCCAAAACTTACACTAATTTTCCAACTATATCTTCTTCTTTTAAACTTCAAAAAAATCAATTAAGTAGAAAAAGACAGAACAACTGCACAGTGCCTTCTAATTGTTAGCCTGAGGCTCCTTCCATATGGAAAACCCCTAGCCATTTTCTGCAGTTCCCTGTAGCATTAATAAATATTCCCTTTTCAACCAGAATGCAATCCACCTCATACAAAAATCAAGAATTGAATGCATCATTACAGACAGTGGATTTTGGTATCTAATGGGGAGCCTCTCCAGGACCCCCTCCCCACCCTGTGGATACCAAAATCCAAAGATGCTCATACAATAGCACAGTAAGTCTCATACAGTAGCATAATACATGGTATCCCTTACATATGCAGGCAGTCCTCAGGTTATGAACAAGACAGGTTCTATAGGTTTGTTAATTAAGTTTAATTTGTATGTAAGTCAGAACAAGTACCTGTTTAAAGTGTCACTCAGTATATGTGTGGGTGCGCGCGCGTGTGTGTGTGTGCATGCGTGCATGCCTTGGTTAGCAGAGGGAAAGGTTAATTCCCCTGTGGTGTTTGTTTTGCTGTCTGTGTTCATTTTTGGAAGATTTCCCCTCACTTTCTGTCCCTGTGATAATTAGATATTGACAAATTTGGCTTGTTGTGGAAACAAGGATTGGTGTTAAAACTTTAGCGGAGACCCAAAGCGTTTTCAGGAGTGAATTTCCCTTCCTAAGGGCAGATTTCTCTCAGGCCCTTTTTACGCTGCCATATAATCCAGTTTCTAATCCCAGATTATCTGCTTTGAACTGGATTATATGGCGGTATAGACTCATATACTCCAGTTCAAAGCAGATAATCCAGGATTATACTGGTTTATATGGCAGTGTAGAAGGGGCCACACTTCCTGTTGTCTCATTGTTGTTGTTTATTTGTTTAGTCACTCCTGACTCTTCGTGACCTCATGGACAACTCCATGCTAGAGCTCCCCGTCGGCCATGGCTACCCTCAGCTCCTTCAAAGTCAAGCCAGTCAAATCAAGGATACCATTCATCTATCTTGTCCTTGGTCGGCCTCTCTTCCTTTTTCCTTCCATTTTCCCTAGCATAATTGTCTTCTCTAAACTTTCCTGTCTCCTCATGATGTGGCCAAAGTACTTCGTCTTTGCCTCTAATATCCTTCCCTCCAATGAGCAGTCGGCCTTTATTTCCTGAAATATGGACTGGTTGGATCTTCTTGAGGTCCAAGGCACTTTCAGAATTTTTCTCCAACACCACAGTTCAAATACCTGTTTGTAAAATTATCTCATACCTGTTTGTAAATTGGATGTCTCTAACTTGGGGGCTGCCTGTTATGGCAAAATCAAAGATTTGCTATTTGGAATAGTTTCAAGTCATGGATAGTGGAATCTGTGGACCCACAATTTATGGATACAGAGGGCTCACTGTACTTCCTAGCACCAAGAAAATCTCACTTCTGGCACTTATGTATTCTTAAACTAAGTTCTAAACACATTTTATTCTCAGACCAACCCTTCTCTTCAATCATTTATCCAGACATACTTCCAGACATGAATTTATAACAGAATCACCTTAGGCTGCTCATTCACGTTGTAAAGTGTCCACAAAATGTCATCATGAACTCCTAACTTTCCCATGTTTTTCAAGTGCTGCTTCAATCTTTTGCTTAGTAGAAAAAATCCAACTTTTTTTGAGAAGGATAAAAGAGTGAGGCTAACTCCAAAATATAGATGCTCTTGCCACTAAAGACATGCATATATTTTTAGAAGCATGCTTTTGATGGCGCAGCTACATCAGCATTTTTCAAGGGCTGCCCCATTCAGAGCACACTACAGGAATCAAACGCAATGTAAACAAGGCATGTAGGAGAAATTTACCTGCTGAGCAATCTGGACAGCACTGCCCAGGGATCCGTATAGGGTGAGGACACGTCTCCAAACAGTCGGTCCTCTTACAGCTCACTGAACCATCTGCCTGCAATGAAAAGGAACTTCACAGAAACCCACAGCACAAATGACTGGACTCTTGCTGACAAACCGATCTGCATCAAAACCCATATACTATTTTAAATGTACTAACAGACATTGAAATACACTATTTCAAAGTCTATGGCGCTTAGGCAATGGTTAGAAATGTCACCTTAACAATGCTGCTGGTAATCATAGAATCATAGAATCATAGAATCAAAGAGTTGGAAGAGACCTCATGGGCCATCCAGTCCAACCCCCTGCCAAGAAGCAGGAATATTGCATTCAAATCACCCCTGACAGATGGCCATCCAGCCTCTGTTTAAAAGCTTCCAAAGAAGGAGCCTCCACCACACTCCGGGGCAGAGAGTTCCACTGCTGAACGGCTCTCACAGTCAGGAAGTTCTTCCTCATGTTCAGATGGAATCTCCTCTCCTGTAGTTTGAAGCCATTGTTCCGCGTCCTAGTCTCCAAGGAAGCAGAAAACAAGCTTGCTCCCTCCTCCCTGTGGCTTCCTCTCACATATTTATACATGAGAGAGGAAGCCACAGGGAGGAGGGAGCAAGCTTGTTTTCTAGACTAATGCTAGACTTCAAACTATAAGAGTGCATCTATTCTATAGAATCAGTGCAGCTTGATACCACTTTAATTGCCATGGCTCACTGCTATAGAATCATGGGACTTGTAGTTTTACAAGGTCTTTAGTCTTCTCTGCTAAAGACTGCTAGTGCTTTAACAAGCTACAACTCCTAGGTATTAAGCAATGGCCTTTAAAGTGGAGTCAAACTGCATTAATTCTAAATGCTCCCTTACTCTCTGAAATCACCTAAACAATCAGCACTCAGGCCTAGTCTAAAGCTGTCCAGACTCTACCTTCACTGCAGACAATCTGAAGGCAACTATATAGGCTGTAATACCACATCTGCATGTGTAGATCTACTGTAACATCCAAGCAGATCAGAGAAGAATATAAAGAGAACTGAAAAAACAGACAAATTATTTATCAATTTTAAAATGTTGCCCTTTCTTCTAAAAACAATAAAATATAACTGAGATACCCCTCAGAGTATCCCAGTTCTCATAGATAAATATGGGCTAGAATTACAACACTGTTGCTCCAAGTATCCTCAGGAAGATCTCAGTCCTAGTTGGGCAAAGACTCTCTTTTTCTTAGTAGACTAGGGATCAAGGGCTACCACAGTTTATACAACAGGAGATTAGAAGGTCCAAACGGAATGAAGTAGAGCAGGTTATCATTCACCTGGCAGATGCATAACTCACAGGGATCACCCGGTGACCAAATCTGTCCAATTGGAAATTCAACTCCATTGTCGTCCACAAAACAACCTGGTCAAGAAAAGAGAGGCATTGAAATGAAACACATAGTAAACATCGAGTAAAAACCTCTGCAAAAAACAGACTAGGCAGTGGGTTCTGTGACATGCATACATTGTTGACTGAAGCCCAATCTACATTACCATATAATCCAGTTTCTGATCCCAGATTATCTCCTTTGAACTAGATTATATGGCAGTGTAGATCCAGCCACAGCCTCCATTTCCAAATAATCAGACAGACTATTGTTTACCTCTTGATACAGTGCCATGTGCACACATAGGCTGTTCATGGAGAGCTTACCTGTCGTTGGTGCAGCTTTTCGGCAGGTGAAACAACATTGCCCTGGAGCCAACAGCCACTCATCTTGGGGACACTCCAGAGTGGGACAGGGTGCAAAGGAGCACTCAACTTCACCTTGCTGAAGAAGGAAGCAGTGGTATTTTTATTTACAGTAACGATAAGGTGGGCAGGGATGAGATCATGAACACTTCCAATCAACTCTTCCCTACTGAGTTTTGTAAAATAAGGGAGATGGGTAGCGAAGGCCTGTCACAGGAATCTGTGAAGCCATCCTTGACCATTTATTTATCTGCTTTAATTATTCCCTGCCTTTCTTCACACACTTTTGTCACCATTTAAAACAAAGTGAATACAAACATTAAAAATCAATTAAACAACACAGTGTAGATTAAGCTAAAATAAAGATTACAATATAAGAAATGCACTTAAAATAGCATATTGGCAAGTAGCATCTTTCAATTTGCCTCTGCTGATCTTTACTAGTTATCCCTACAAAGTATTACTCAGGACACAGAAAAAAATTGTACGAGAAATCCGCAGCAACTGCTTGGCTGAGAGTTTATCACCTAACCAGAGAATACCAAATGTAGCCCTTCAAGAACAGAGGCACAGAAAATTCTTTAAGAAGGCCTTAGGCCTGGCCCATACATCCCCCCCCCACACACACACACACATGGTGCAATCACAAGACAATTTCACAATTGTAATATATTACATCTTAATGATGCTAAGCAAGGGGCTCCTTAAAACATGCATTAATCTCATCTAACTGAAATAACCTGCAACATTTCAACAAATGAAGCAGTATGTATGGAAACCTGTTGCCATTTTAGGTATATGCAGCTTCTCCTACTGAAGTGGTTGGACATTTTTGGCCCACCAGGAACATCTGCATTCATTACATGCAGTTATATATATGTATGTAGTGTGTCTACATTGTGATGATTGCAGAACCTTGTTAGCAGTTAAATTAACTCACAAAGAAATATTGGACACTTCTTTAATGTTAGGTTACTACTATACAGCAAAGTTATGAATGAAGTTCTCAGTTCAATTCTTCCCCCCCCCCACAAAAAAAAAACCCACCCCTTCAACTTCCAAAAGTTTCTCAGTACAGCCCCCATGTCTTCCAGTCTAAGCAGGTTCTTCTTCACGCAGGGCCCCAGATGTTTGCCCTCTGTTTACATTACTCAGTCTTGGCTGTGAACCCATTGCATGGAGGTGTTCTGATGTCTCAAACACACCAGAGATGAGTCTATGACATACATACACATATGGCATTTGACTGCATATTCACATGTGCATGCAGTTGTTATAATACTGCCATTCAACACAAAGGCTGTTTTGCATTGTCAATGCATTATTCTGCTATCTACTGACAACTGAGTAGATCTAAGGACTCAGGAGGGACTACCAGTTAGCCAGAGTATAACAAATGGTGCCCTTCTTAAGAAAGAGGCATGGACACCTACCCTGCACACACAGGTGGTACAGTCATCACCATCCAGGCTAAACTCAGTCCCTTCTGCATAACTCTGACCACGAAAATGGCACTCTACTGCAGAAGAAAAAGAAAGGAGGTCAGTGTGGCTATTCTGGAAGAGCCATGGCAGAAAACGGAAGCATGGCTCAGGATGTGTTGGTAGTAAACAGTGTTAGCTGTGTTAGCAGTGATGGGGCACAGTTTATCTTCTGTAGTGGCAATCCTACTGAGGAAAGCTTATCTGGTGCTAAACATGGAAGGAAGAGATCTCTTGATTTTTTTTCAGGGCCTTTGAAACACCACAACATGTACACTGCCTTCAAGTGTTCAAAGGGTTTCATGGCCTGTTATCTAACTGTAGATTAGGCTTTCCCCACCATTTCCATCACTGTGATTAAATGATGCCTAGAAGGCATCAACTCTTTGTAGAAATTAGGGCACTCAGATATCCCTCGTAGCCTGTTTTGCAAAAGAGCAGATAAATAGGATTTTGGGGCTCACCTGGTTGACAGGGACAACAATCACTCTGAGTAGAGCTGGGACATGGACTGGGTGCACATTCTGGAGAAATACAGGAAACATTGCCCGCCTGGAATCAGGAACCAACAGATTACAGAGCAGATATTCACTGGCTTATATGACAGTTTTATCTTCAAATCAGACACCAAGATTACTTAATCACATTATTACCATTATCTTCAACAAATCATAGATGTTCTAGTGTTCATGGGCACTATTGTCACCTGCTTAAAGCCAACCCAAGATGTTTGATGCCTAAGACAAAACAGTAAACTCCAAAGCTCCCTGGTTCTGAAATAAAGGTATGCAACAACAAAATGATAGGAAGAAAATCAACTCATTTGAGGTGTGGTGCTGGAGAAAGGTTTTGGGGATACTATGTTCCTAAAAACAAAAAGAAAATGTATCCTGAATCCCTATAAACAAAGATCACTATGTTGAAACTTCGGGGAATAAAGCCCAACTGCTCACTGAAGGGAAGGATATTAGAGGCAAAAATGAAGTATTTTGGCCACATTATGAGAAGACAGGAAAGCTTAGAGAAGGCAATGATGCTGGGGAAAATGGAAAGTAAAAGGAAGAGGGGCTGACCAAGGGCAAGATGGACAGATGGTATCTTTGAAGTGACTGGCTTGACTCTGAAGGAGCTGGGGGTGGTGACGGCCAACAGAGAGCCCTGGCGTGGGCTGGTCCATGAGGTCACAAAGAGTCGGAAGTGACTGAACAAATAAACAACATTCTGAAACTGTTGTGCTTTAGATATAGCATGAGAAAACATAACTCGCTAGAAAAGGCAATAATGCTTGGTAAAGTGGAGGGCAGAAGGTAAAGAGGAAGACCATGTTCCAGATAGATTCAATCAAGGAAGCCACAGCAATAAAACACAATAATAATAAATAAAGTAACCCACATTTAACTATTCCCAAACCCAATGTGTTGTCAAGGACTTTCATGGCCAGAATCACTGGGTTGCTATGAGTTTTCCGGGCTGTATGGCCATGTTCCAGAAACATTCTTTCCTGATGTTTCACCTGCATCTATGGCAAGTATCCTCAGAGGCTCTGAGGTCTGTTGGAAACTAGGCAAGTGAGCTTTATACGTATATCTGTGGAATGTTGGGGCGGGAGATAGAACTCTTGTCTATTTGAGGCAGGTGTGAATGTTACAATTGGCCACCAAAACCAGTTGCCCGTAAAAGCCTTGTCTCCACCCTAGCTCTCGGTTGATGATATGTCTGGTTACATCTCATCTAAGTAGACTCCCTTTTATTTCATCAAATATATGAGCTCTACCAGGATAGTAGAGGATGGCCTGTTACAGAAAACTACCATAAAATAGCAGAGCATTCAAAAATAAACAGGATACATACAGTTGAGCAAATAGCTTAGGAGGCAAACATGCAGAGTCCAATCTTAAAAATCACAAAAGATTTATTTACAATAATAAGAAATAACTGCATTTCTTAATAATCAAGAACTAGGTCTGAGCTACTCGAACACCCATCTCTTCTAAGATTTCAAGGGAGGGAAAAACTCAATCACTACATCTTTCTTGACACACAAGCAGAGAGAGATCTCAAAGCACACAGCACATACTCTCCTTACTAAAATGTAAGAAGGCAGAAGTCAGGTTCAGTAGAAAAGTATCCATTTTAAACAATTAATTAGAATGAGAGCAGAAAGAGAGAAGAGATAAGAAAAATATACATTCCCAACTGTCATACAGGAGACATGGGGGGAGGGAATTCCCCTAGCTTATACTGAGCTAACTAAGCCATTCCCTATGGAGGACTTGAGACTTGGGCAGTGTGGGGCTGAATTCCAACAGGCCAACAAAGAAGGCATCCCAGTGATTAAGTAGGTGTGAGTGGCAACCATGGAAGCTGAAAGCAGAGGGAGTATGACTTACAATGAAAAGACTGTTTCTGATTGTTTCTAACTTCAACAGAAAGACAATGGCACAGTAGCTACCTCCCAGGGTGCTAAAAGAAGTTGGCTCACTCTAGCTGTGATGCCTTTTTGACTGAACCGAAGTCAAGAAGGTGTTCTTTATGAAAAGAGTGCTGACAGCAGAAGGGAAATCTAAGAGACATTCTACCAACTTCTACTACTGCATTGTCATCCTTCTCTCATCTCTGAATTTGGCATCTTATATGGAAAATCATTCCATAGACCAGCTAAAACCAGTTGCTGCTGGAATCAAAAGACCACTCTAGCTGTGGAGTTCAAACTTCTTCTATTGTTTCTCTTCACATCTGGCACCCTAATGAAGAGTTGTACCCTTTTCAGAATCCCTTCATGATGCCACTGGATGATTCACAGCATGTGTAGGAACCCTAGTTTCCATTGTAAGTTTTTCACTGGTATGAAATGAAATAATGTCTCCTTCTCAAAATAAGGACAACCATCTCCCAAGTTCCTTTGGACTCACCAGGCAGACGCAGACCGTACAGTTGTCCGCAGAAAGAGAGAAAACTTCTCCCTCGATTCTGGAAATCCCATAATAGAGGCAGCCTACAGGAAACAGGAATGGGAAGATTTCCATCAGAGGGACATAGGTTCATGGCTGAACAGACCCCCATTTCAGCTTTCCATTCTGAATCAATAAAAATCCAATGCCCTAAATATGCATTCAATTCAAATTAATTTGGCCATAATTAGTTGAACTGAGATAAGGGAAAGGGCCCTAGCACACATCTTCTGAAGCAAAATGAGCACATATTGGACACAGTACCCCCTTTCTCATCCTCCCTCCATCTCCAAATGTTGGGACCAGAGAAGACCATTAGCCAGGCAAGACAACACAGCCTTCTCTCGCCCCTGCCAGTCTCACAAGTTTGCTTGGTTAGTACAAGGGAGAGAGCCTTTTCCGCTGTGGTTCCCCAGCTCTGGAACTCATTGCCTGGAGAAATTAGGAAAGCCCCTTCCCTAGAAATTTTTTAAAAGAACATCAAAACCTGGCTCTTCCGCTGCGCCTTTGATGAGTAGGTATACAATTTCACATTATTGCTCAGGCTCAAGTTCTGTCATCAGAGTATTTGGCCCCCCCTTCTTGGGAAAGCCTGCTTCCACCCCCCCCCCCCCCCCTATAATTGAGCTCTCCTCCACAAATTACCTGCTTCTCTCCTTTATCTCGCCCGAGTTGTTAATTAGTTTTAATCAGTTTGTCTTTTAATCATTACATGTAGCCCGCCCATTATTATTGTGTCTGTGCTTATTGTAATTTTTACATTGTTATGTATGCATATGTTTTATGTTAATATGATGCTATTGTTTATTGTTCATGTCTTTGGTTTGTGTTTTGGTTTTTTCTTTATTGTAATTGTGAACATGGATAACGATAATGGATAACGAGACTGGATTCTGATTCTAGTTATGAGATCTGATGGATTTGTTATATTGATGTATTGATATATTGTTGTATTGATGTTTACTGTTAATTAACTTGTTATGTGATTGCTTTTAAATACCCAGTAACCTTGTACTTTGTATACTGAAACTGTTGCTGTTAACCGTTCCGAGTCGCCTAAGGGCTGAGAGGAGTGGTATACAAATAAAGTAAGTAAATAAATAAATAAATTGTTTGGGCTTGGCCTCGTGTAAGCCGCTCCGAGTCCCCATCGGGGAGATGGTGGCGGGGTATAAATAAAGATTATTATTATTATTATTATTATTGAACAGGAAGGAGCATCTCTCACCTCTGCAACTGGGACAGCACTCCCCTTCTGCTGCTGGAATAGGGTGGGAGCAGGTAACCTCGCACATCATGGCTTGACACCGCACTTGCCCACCCTGCAACAAGAAAAGACAGGCTTCCCTAAAGATAACAGAACAGGCACATTAACTGCAGCTGGAAAGAAAGCAAGGAATCCAGTATAGGCCACCTACCTCACAGGAGCAATTTAGACACCCCTGTTTTATCCAGTGGCTGCCATTCTCATGAAGAGACCCTTCATACCAGCAGGTTGCAGGCAAGGATGGAAGTGAAATCGATGGAGCCGAGGGACTTGGAGGAATGGATGTTGCAATCTGTTCTTGCAGCAATGAGGGTGGCAGTGGGCTCGTTGTCACCAAAGGCCTGGCAGTCCTCAGCAAGAAGGGTGTGCCAAAGAAAGCAGTTGGGAGAGGAGGAGAAGGGGTGGGAGAGGATGACTGTCGAAGCAGCAAGCGAGTGGAAGGGGACGGGGAAGGAGGTGGAGTCCTGGGTGCGCTGTGGGGAGCAGGAGCCCAGGAAGGAGGAGAGACCCTTGGAGGCCCAGCAGGTGATTCTGGAGAAAGGCGTAGCAGAGTTGGTGGGTGCTGGAGTGACTGCAAGATGGGAGAAGGGCCCAGACTAGTCTTTGAAAAACCTATGGAATTAAGAAGGGAGGAGGAAGGCATTGATAAGTTCAGAAGTCCCCTTGAGATCTATGACCCAAATATGGTTTCCTCCAACATGTTCGGGAGCCCCATAGCAGAATCACTTGCTCATGAAGGATTCCAACAACTAGACGAAAAGGGTTGCTATTCATGCTAATTATATACACTTTTCCAGGCAGATCAAGAAGGAACAATGCCTTCCTTCACATCATCTGACCATAAAAAAATAACAAGAAGTACCAGAGATAAAGACATCTTGAGGGTGAAGATTTTTATTGATAGAGGGGTTACAATATGGCCTGTGTCTCCACCACTCATCCTTTTTGTTTTTCATCTGGCTGAATACCACAGTCTTAGAGAGAAAAAGTTCAGGTCACAATGAATAGTTGCTATTTTCTATATGGCAGTGGTTCTCAACCTGTGGGTCCCCAGATATTTTGGCCTACAACTCCCAGAAATCCCAGCCAGTTTACCATCAGTTAAAATTTCTGGGAGTGGAAGACCAAACTTGGGGACCCACAGGTTGAGAATCACTGCTTTTAGGTTGTGTTTCTGAGGAAGACCATTGCAGTCAAACAGGAACGCTTTACTTCTAGGAACATTCAAGGTTTCTCTCCTTCAAACTTCTTCTATTGTTTCTCCTCACAAGAACTGAGCAGTTAACAAAGAATTTTAAAGAATGTAGAATTTTGCAGATAAAAATGCAATTTAAACCAGAATATTTTTATTAGGAATGATAAACCTAAAACTAGATAAAAAATAAAGATATTTTCTTCAATTGCTTAACTAAAGCGGCCAGAACAGTTTATGCTCAACACTGGAGAACTACAGAAATCTCAGCAACAAAGGAATGGTTAATAAAGATGGTAGAAAATATGAGCATGGACCAGCTAACACAACAATTAACATATCGACAAAACAATCCCAAAAAAGACATAGACAGGTCACTATTGATTAATAACATGGAACAAGAAAAAATTAAGATGCTATTATGAACTTATAAGGTGGAGGGAAAACACCCTTTGGACTACAGAAAGGTGGAGGAAGTAGGATATAAGAAGCAAACAGACATTACAGAATTTAATACCATGATGTAGAGGTTTGGAACTTAACCAAAGACACCCCCCCCCCGACCTTTCCCCCTGTTTTCCCTGCCCCTTCTATTTCCCTTCTTCTTAAACCATTTTATTATATTATTTAGAAAATACTTAATAAAAACTATTTTTAAAAAAGAATTCCACTGAATGTAGATGTGATGGTTAAAGTGTAATCAAGGCAGTTACTTACTTACTTAGGCGATCCCTCGTTGGACGAGTAAGATGGTCTTCCATCATGGGTTTCCTTGTGGGTCCGCATGTGGCTGTGGAGCCCTATTCTTGCTCTGCATCTTCTTCCGCAGTGAGGGCATTGGTTTCCAGGTGGAAGGCGGTCCCGGTCAGGGTTGGCTTGACGCGCCTTCCTCCTGGCACGTTTCTCTCTTTCACCCTCCACTCGTGCCTCCTCGAATTCTGCAGCACTGCTGGTCACAGCTGACCTCCAGCTGGAGCGCTCAAGGGCCAGGGCCTCCCAGTTCTCAGTGTCTATGCCAGAGTTTTTAAGGTTGGCTTTGAGCCCATCTTTAAATCTCTTTTCCTGTCCACCAACATTCCGTTTTCCATTCTTGAGTTCGGAGTAGAGCAACTGCTTTGGGAGACGGTGGTCAGGCATCCGGACAACGTGGCCTGTCCAGCGGAGTTGATGTTGGAGGACCATTGCTTCAATGCTGGTGGTCTTTGCTTCCTCCAGCACGCTGACGTTTGTCCGCTTGTCTTCCCAGGAGATTTGCAGGATTTTCCGGAGGCAGCGCTGATGGAATCGTTCCAGGAGCTGCATGTGATGTCTGTAGACAGTCCACGTCTCACAGGCATATAGCAGGGTTGGGAGGACAATAGCTTTATAGACAAGCACCTTAGTATCCCTACGGATGTCCCGGTCCTCAAACACTCTCTGCTTCATTCGGGAAAATGCTGCACTTGCAGAGCTCAGGCGGTGTTGTATTTCGGCGTCGATGTTGACTTTGGTGGAGAGGTGGCTGCCAAGGTAGCGGAAATGGTCGACATTTTCTAATGTTACACCATTAAGCTGTATCTCTGGCATTGGAGAGGGGGCGGCTGGTGACTGCTGGAACAGCACTTTGGTTTTCTCGATGTTCAGTGACAGGCCAAGCTTTGTGTATGCTTCTGCAAAGGTGTTGAGAGTGGCTTGTAGATCTTCTTCTGTATGCGCACAGACGACATTGTCATCAGCATACTGGAGTTCTATAACAGATGTTGTTGTGACCTTGGTTTTGGCTTTCAGTCTGCTGAGGTTAAATAGCTTGCCGTCTGTCCGATAGATGATTTCCACTCCGGTGGGAAGCTTCCCATCAACAAGGTGTAGTATCATGGCGATGAAGATGGAGAATAAAGTTGGGGCAATAACACATCCCTGTTTGACACCTGATTCCACCTTAAATGGGTCACTTTGGGAGCCATTGCTGTCCAAGACTGTTGCCATCATGTCATCGTGGAGGAGCCGCAGGATGTTCACAAATTTGCTTGGGCACCCGATTTTTTGGAGGATGGTCCAGAGAGCGCTGCGATTCACTGTGTCGAATGCCTTTGCAAGGTCGATGAATGCCATGTACAGAGGTTGGTTTTGTTCCCTGCATTTTTCTTGGAGTTGTCGTGCAGTGAAGATCATGTCCACAGTTCCTCTGGAGGGGCGGAAGCCGTTCTGGGATTCTGGGAGGGTGTCTTCTGAGAGGGGCAGAAGGCGGTTTGCAAGGATTCTTGCGAGGATTTTTCCAGCAGAGGTTAGAAGGGAGATACCTCGATAGTTTCCGCAGTCTGTTCTTTCCCCTTTTTTGAAGAGGGTGATGATGGTGGCATCCTTGAAGTCTGCTGGGATTTTCTCGGTCACCCACACTTTTTCTATGAGCTGGTGGAGTTGGTGTGTCAGCGCAGGTCCTCCCTCTTTAAAGATTTCTGCAGGGATCCCATCCGGTCCGCTGGCTTTGTTGTTCTTTTGTTGGCTGATGGCATTGCTGACTTCTTCCAAACTAGGCAGTGCTGCAAGCTCATCCCTGGTTTGTTGTTGCGGGATTTGTGAGAGGACCTCTTCGGCCACACTGGAGCTGCGGTTTAGGAGGCTTTGGTAGTGTTCTTTCCAACGTAGTGCAATTGACTTTTGGTCCTTCAGGAGTTTGGTTCCGTCTGATGAGCGTAGAGGCTGTATGCCATGGTTTCTTGGCCCATAGATGACCTTTGTGGCTTTGAAAAATCCTTGAGCATTATGGGTATCTGCCAGGTGTTGGATTTCTTCAGCCTTCTTTGTCCACCAGATGTTCTTGAGTTCTCTTGTCCTTTTTTGGACCTCAGCTTTTGCACTGGCGTAGATCTTTTTCTTAGCAGCACAGTTGATGTCTCTCTGCCATGTTTGGAAGGCTTTCCTTTTCTTGTCGATTAGCTGTTGGATCTCGATGTCATTTTCGTCAAACCAGTCTTGATGTTTCTTGGCTTGGTATCCAATAGTTTCTTCGCAGGCTTGGATGATGGAGGTCTTCAGTTTGTTCCAATGTTCCTCAACATTTTCGGGGTGTACTGTGGGTAGATGGTCCTTGAGTGCTGTTTGGAGATGGGCTCGTCTGGAGGGCTCCTGAAGGGCTTGGGTGTTCATTTTGCGCCTTGTCTTTCTTCCTTGGAGTCTGCGCTTGGGGGCGATCTTGATAGCCATCGTGGATCGGATTAGCCTGTGGTCGGTCCAGCAGTCGTCAGCACCTGTCATGGCTCTTGTGAGGAGTACGTCACGGCGGTCTCTGGCACGTGTGATTACATAGTCTAAGAGGTGCCAATGCTTTGACCGGGGGTGCTTCCATGATGTCTTGAACTTGTTTTTCTGGCGGAAGAGCGTGTTGGTGATGACAAGGTTGTGCTCCACACATTTGGTGAGAAGCAGGATGCCATTCGAGTTGCTGTTTCCAACCCCGTCTTTTCCTATGGTGCCTGGCCACAGGTCGAAGTCTCGCCCGACTCTTGCATTGAAGTCCCCCAGGAGAATGATTTTGTCCTCCTTAGGTATCCCCGATAGGACAGTGTCCAGCTGATAGTAGAATTTCTCCTTGATGTCTTCATCAGCGTCTAGTGTTGGTGCATAGGCACTTATGATGGTTGCCCGTTGGTTTTTGGCAAGATCAATTCGGAGGGTGGAGAGTCGTTCGTTGATGCCAGTGGGTGCTTCGGACAGATGTTTCATCAGATCATTTCTTATAGCGAAGCCAACTCCGTGCATTCTTTGGTCTTCTTCGGGCAGTCCCTTCCAGAAGAAGGTGTAGCCTCCTTTTTCTTCCTTCAGCTGTCCCTCTCCTGCTCTCCGGGTCTCCTGAAGGGCTGCTATGTCGATGTTGAAGCGTCCCAGCTCCCTTGCGATGATGGCAGTTCTGCGTTCGGGGCGTTCACTGTCACTGTTGTCCATCAGTGTCCGTACGTTCCACGTACCGAAGTTCATTTTCCTTTTTTGGCCGCAGGATGGTGACCCCACTGGACGCGGCAGTCCAGTCAGGGATAAGTGAGGCAGACTATGTTTAGGGCACCTTTTCTAGCCCCCTCCCCGTGTGGGGTGAGCAGAGTGGGTCCTCAATAGGGCTGCTCAGTCGTGGATACAGCTGCCGAACTACTCAACTGCCTCGGACCTTGAGGTAGAACGACTGAGTCCGTACCCACCGCCCATGTGCCAGTCTGTGACTAGGGGCTTCCAGATTTCACAGTCCTGCCCCCGTCGCCACTCGCTGATCGCCATGGGACTTTGATTGCTTGGTTTTTATTTTCTTTGGAAGACGCCTGTGCGTGGGTTTTTTTAATGTGTGGAGGTCAGTGCACAACTGAACAACACACAGTCTTCACAGATGAGGTTCCACTGGTGATGTAGTTTAACACAATGACCATGGCTTCTCAGTCTGTTGCAGCCTTCTTCCGCCTTCGCAGCCGTTGTAACATGTGTCATGTTATCCTCCGCCTGCTCCGCCGTTGAGGTCTTTGGCAGTATAACTGGGTAGTGCAAAAGATACTCAGGTATCACTAATATTTGTGCCACCAATAAATGCAACCAACCCAATTACCACTTACTGATATCATTTTAGTATCATTTTTAAAGCTGTCTTGTTAAAGAAATGATGTTTTTTTCTATTTTTAATTTTTCTTAGAATTTTAGAGGTTGAAATCTCCCATAATTAGAAGAACTTACGTATCCTTTTAAAAAAATGAAGTGTAGCACTGGTGTGATCCAGTTGTGTTATAGTTCCAGACAAGGTATCTCTGAAATTGTTCTGCTCTGTCCTTGGCTGAGACTCTCAGTCCTCAATCCCAGAATGACTGTACCATTGTAGACTTACCACAGATAGCCCTTACCTTCACATGACACTCGATCCCCGCTGAGATGGTACCCTGGTCGACAGCTGCATATAAAACTCCCCAGTGTGTTGTGACAGGAATGCTGGCAGGTTCGTTTCTCGCTAGGTCGGCGGCATTCATTTACATCTGCACCAGATGCACAGGATGCTAGAGATTTACATCAGGGCTGGATAGGCTCAAGCTTGTGTCTGTACAGCCATCGCCATAACTTGGCCATACAAGGTGAAAAGGGGGATTGCAAAAAAAACGGAGCTGGGATATTGTTTTCACGATTAAAAGAGATTTGCAGCAGCTTTGAGGATCCTTTGGAAGGAAATTATTCCGTAACAATGCTATGAACCAACACAGCAGCTGGGTAGTGAACACACACCTACTATGACATTCTTTTATTTTTCCTATTTCTTGTCTAATAGAAAGAGGAATTAAGGAGTTACTGATCCCACTGAGATCTCAGGGAATTTGCCATTCTTAATTTTTTACAGGAAGTAAATATTTTCTCCTGACATTAAGTCCAGTCATATCCGACTCTGGGGGGTTGGAGCTCATCTCCATTTCTAAGCCAAAGAGCCGGCGTTGTCTATAGATATCTCCAAGGTCATGTGGCTGGTATGACTGCATGGAGCACCGTTACCTTCCCACCGGAATGGTACCTATTGATCTACTCACATTTGCATGTTTTCAAACTGCTAGGTTGGCAGAAGCTGGGGCTAACAACGGGAGCTCATGTCATGTGGCCGGCATGTGATTACATGTCATGTGGCCGGCATGACTGCATGGAGCACCGTTACCTTCCCACTGGAGTGGTGCCTACTGATCTACTCACATTTGCATGTTTTTTAACTGCTAGATTGGCAGAAGCTGGGGCTAACATCGGGAGCTCATGCCGCTTCTTGAATTCGAACCTGCAACCTTTCGGTCAGCAAGTTCAGCAGCTCAGTGCTTTAACCCACTGTGCCACCAGGGGCTCTTCTTTACAGGAAACCAACTCTTTATAGTTAAGACAGTTTTAAATTCGTTCTGGTTCTGAAACAGTTCAAATGTATATTCAGAATGGAAGTGAAATCATGTTCATGAGGGCCATAGTTCCCATTTAACACTAAAGTACGTGATAGTGAAGTGAGTGAGGAAAAAGCTGTGAATTTTTATTCTGATCCTTTCATTTGTCCCCTTCTGCTGCAGCTATGGGAAATAAACCCTGCTCAGAGGCAGAGCACATGTTTTGCATGCAAATAGGCTCAGATTTTGTTCTAGGCATCTCCAATTTAAAAGGATCAAGTAACAGTTGATTAGAAAGGTATTTACCTGGGATGCTTAGGAAACAAAGACCAGTTAGAGCAAATGAAACTGAACTAGATACAAGAGTGTACCTACAAGGAGGGTAGCTAGGCACAGTGGGGATTGTGCTTCTCAATTTGCATTTTCCTTCATCTTCAAATTCTTTGTATTGCAATAACTCAAAATCTCAATAAAACAGTTAAAATAATGGTAGGTATACAAAGTGAAAAAAGAATGCAAATACACATATATAAGAGTTCTAAGTGTGAATGTTTTTCAAAGTCTCACTTTCTGCAAGGGAAGAAATTTGGGGACTAAATTTAGTTGGGCAGAATTCTTATTAGAGGGAGATACCCTTATTTCACCCTTCACCTATAAGTATACATTTGGGAAGATAGATAGACAGTCTAGCCTAGCATCAAGCAGGGCTCCTAGATCCACTGAATTGTAAGGCAGGGAAAGGACGATGTTATGGTAATTTCAGCTGCCCAGTCAGCCAGAGTCTCCTACATTCAGAAAACAATATAAAGGAATAGGGAAAACCTAACATCCCATCAATATACATGATGGCATTTTTATTTTGTTGTTGAAAGTGAAAGAACCTTTTCCATTATTAGTTTACTGTACTATGCAAAGCTCTCTCTTTTGAATTTAGGCTCCTAGTAAAAGAACTGTGCTAGAAAACAACATGTTAATCCATCCTGATCCTAATCGACACAATATTATCACATGTAGTGGTTCCCAACCTTTGGGCCTCCAGGCGTTTTGGACTTCATCTCCTACAGATCCAAACAGCTGGTAAGATGGCTGGGGTTTCTGGGAGTTGAAGTCCAAAACACCTAGGGGCCCAAAGTTTGGGAACCACTGGCACATCAAAATAGAATATGCTACCATTACATTTATATAACATTTTCTGGATTGCTCAGACAGGCATTGAAAGGCAGCCTTTGAGATAGTAGCACCTGGGAGATGAAATGCTGGTGTGTGCAATGTGGCCAACCCTGAACTTGAATGAAACCTGGTGGTTCGAAATGCAGTGGAAAGCTCTAACATTGTATTCCCAAACTCTGGTCTTCCAGATGTTTTGGACTTTGGTTCCTAGAACTCTTGATCATTGGCCAAGGCAGCCGAAGCTTCTGGGAAGACCAGAGTTTGGGGAAAACTTCTCTAATCTAATGCCAGTATTAAAGGAAGGTTCAACTGCTAGTCTAATCAACTTCTGTAGATGTAATGGAAATGAGTGCCAAAACACCTTCATCAAAATGACTTTAATCAGCCCTACAAATAGCTACTGTCACATGGTATTCAGTCTCAGACAAATAGACCTATTGCTGTTTCTGTTGTCACTGGGCTACTCTTGCCTACTAAAGTCTTAGGCTTTGAAAATAACACGTTTTGACAAAAAATTGGAAATTAAATACATAAAACAATTTGAGTTTCAATTCAAAATTATTGTGCGGATAATTTTTGTTGTCAATGGTTTGTAGGTTATTATATTTTCTTGTTTTTTCTACTCAAATGTAATTTGGAGACAGGATGAATTTTTCTTCAAGTGGCATCAATGTTAGCTGCCTCCACATTGGGAGTTAATGTATTTCTCCTTAGCCTCCCAATAAATGAAGGGACACTCACCCACGCAGGAGTGCCGGTTTCCATGGAGGTAGAAGCCAGCATGGCAGGAACATCTATAGCTGCCAATGCTGTTCTTGCAGTGATGCTGGCAGGGTGTTGCTAAGCACTCATCTGTGTCTGGGGTTGAAAATGGTTAACAGTACTGTCAGTATCAGTCGCCCGCACAAAAATTATTCTCCCGCCAACTCACTTCCCAACATTTCTTTTCATTTTGAACCTCCACAACTACATATTTTCTCTTCCAGTCTCACTCAAACTTACCTAGGCAGCTGTGCCGGTCAGCTGACAGTTGCATCCCAGAGCCACATTCACAGACAAAGCCACCTTCCGTGTTCACACAAAGCCCTTCACAGGAGGCACTCAGGCACTCATCAATGTCTGAGGAAAAGAAAATGTTGAAGTACAAATGGGAAGAGAGAGACTGGATTTGGTGCTAACAGAAAGAAAGACAATTTCCCAAGGAGGGTGATTAATTGTGATATCTAAAGCTTAAAGCTTGTTTGTTAAGTGACTGTAAGCAGGAGTGGTTTGAGTGTTGGCATGCTACTCTGAATAACAAGGTTCAAATCCCTGTTCAGCCATGAAAGCCCACTGGGTGATCTTGGGCAAACTCCACATTCTCAGGACCAAAGAAACCTGTGATACGTTTGCCTTAGGATCTTACTTACCTACATAGGTGATTCCTCATAGCCCAAGATGATAGTCCTCCAAGTGCAGTGTCTTGATGGTGGGTCCGTAGGTGGCTGTGGAGCCCAATTCTTGATCCGCATGTTCTCCCACAGTGAGGACATCGGTTTCCAGGTGGAAGACGGTCCTGGTCAGAGTTGGTTTGACACACCTTCCTCTTGGTATGTTTCTTCCTTTTGCCCTCCATTTGTATTTCTTTGAATTCTGCACCACTGCTGGTCACAGCTGACCTCCATTTTTCTTGGGAGACATCTGTGCATGAGTTTTTTTTTAATGTGTGGAGGTCGGTGCACAGCCGATTAACACACAATCTTCATAGAGTGAGGTCCCAACCAGTGGCATGGTTAACACGACAATGGTGGCTTCTCAATCTGTTGCAGCCTTCTTCTGCATTCACAACCATTGTAACATGTACCATGTTATTCTCCACCTGCTCTGCCATTGAGGTCTTTGGACTGTGCTTGGTCTGGATCCACCCCTGTGGCCCCTCCACGCTAGCCCCCTCATCACGACAAGATGACAATCCATCTTAGGATCACCATAAGTCAGAAATGCCTTGAAGGCAAACAAACAGCAAAAACCAAAACTTGCAAGGATATTTTCATAAAAATAATTCTGTCCACTACATGACATTTTCCTTCAGTCCCTGGATCTCTAACATTTCAGAGATTAAGATCCTAAAATTGTCTGTGCAAAATATTTTTCGGATTATCTTGGTAAACTGCTTTTCTTTGGATAGGAAGACTATCTGAACACTCAACTGAAATTGAGTTACAGCAATGCTTTAGGACAGCAGGTTAATCACCAGCTGCAACTGCAGCAAATCTTGCCTACCAAAAGATTAACAGTTCAAAGATGGGTCAGGGTGAGTTCCTGATCTTCAGCCCAACTCCTTGTCCACCTAGCAGATCGAAAACAGCAATGTGAGTAGATAAATAGGAAGTGCATTAAAGCAGGGAGGTGTTTTAGGCATGGTGTTTCAATCAGAAAAAGGAGGAAAGTTTATGAACAAATAAAGCTCTTCAGGAGATGGAGTGACAGCACTCCTTGTGGCCGGAACTGAGCAAAGCCTCCAAAGATGCTGTTGGGGTTCAGCCTCCGTGTGAACCTGACCCTCAGCCTCTCTGTGAAACTGACCCTCAGCCTCCGTGTGAACCTGACCCTGATTCTTTGATTGTATTTCCTGATGAAACTGAACAGGCTACTGAACATGTATTTTTCCCTGATGGTTTGGAAACTGTTGATTCTGAGGGCAGTGGCTCGGAGAGTGAAACTAAACATCCTAATGAGGATGTTTCAGAATCAAGCGGTGATAACTCTCCAGAGGAGTTAACACCTGCCTTTTTTAATGAGGATAGAAGAAGGCAGATTTGGGGAAACAGGAGTGAATCACAGAGTCTGCGAAGGTCAAGTAGATTAAAGGAAAAGGAGGCTTCCAATCCTGGAGGCATGTCCTGAAACAGTTTCTTTAGTTTAAAGTGTCTCCCCTCGGGCTGTCTTGTTAGATCAAGCATCGTTTAGACTGAGGCATTACCTTGGCTGAGTTCCCGTTTCCCATGGCCTGCATTCCCAGAGGCTTCTAGTTTCCAAGTACGGTTAGTGAGATACTAACAGGTTCCAGGTTTTTATAGTGTTGCTTTTGGAATGTTGATCTAGTTCAGAGATATTCCTGACTGCTGAGTTTTACTGTGGCTTTTTGACTTTGCATTTTCCTCTATTTTGTAACCATTTTTTCATCAATAAAAAAGGATTGTTTTTCCCACAGTCAAGTGTGGTGGATTTAATCTTATGGTCTCGTTTCCTGATCTGGGATGCAACAGATGCCAAAAAGTTGGGAAATAGCCTATATATACTTCTATCTGTTGCCTGTCTTGTCATTGTATAACTGTCATTGAGTGTTTGCCATATATGTATTCTGTGCCCTGAGTCCCCTTTGGGGTGAGAAGGGCAAAATAGAAATAGTGCAAATAAATAAATAAATAAATGCTAATAGTCAGGGGACTGAAGTAAAATGTCTTTAGGGGCACAATTTTTATTTAGAAGACAACAGTTTTATTTTGCCCTTTCTTATTGTACCATTGTATCTAGTTTAGCGTTGTACAAAACAGGGAATAAACAGCAAATATGGTATACATGATTTGGTATACTTGATTTTCTAAGTTTTGGTGACTGAAGGAAAACTTTATACGGTACATAATTCTTATTCAAGTGGGCAATCCCTCATAACTACACACCAAATGCTACACAAGTATAGCACTACGGTTCCACTTTAACATCCACGGCTGCATCTTGTGGTATTATAGTTTGCGAAGACATCATAGGAGCCCTTTGACTGATAATTCTAAAGAGCCCTTCCTAAACTAGAAATCCTAGGCTTCCATAGGATGGTACCATGGAGTCATAGTACTATAATTGTGTATTGCAAAAGAATTCCAAGAAATTTCTGTTTTATTTATCTGCCAGTTATTTCACAATCTCAAGCAATGCTCAGCAAGCGCATCAGGCAATTTTCTTCCCCACTTGAGGTTTGCAGTGACACGAGGGAAATTAAATCAACACTAAACATGAAGAACAGTTTACATTAAAGTTCCACCACACACTGACATTCACTGCTTGAAGCTATTTAAAATTGTTTCTGCATGTGGCAGACATATTGTGTGGATCACTCTTAATTTTCTCAGAAACAGAAACAGAATACAGTTCCTGTATTCAACTGCACTGAGAGACTGGGTGTAATTTAAATTGTTCAGCAATTATGGATACAGACAGGAAATACTACTTGGCACTCTATTTTGGTACTGCTACATGTTGTTCACTTCCGTTAAACAAGGTACCCACCTATTAAACAATGTTTACCTTATGACCTCATCATACTGGGCTTTTTTAGCAACCTAGTACGCTTCCCCGCCAGTCCAGCAATGGATGGACATGTTGCCCATCACATGAAAACAGTTTTCATTTTGAAAATCTCTAAGGAAAGAACAAGACAGCCCTGTATTCATCAGAAGGACAACTATAATGCACTTCCTCCTGTTGGTAAATACATGGTTTTGACACTTTGGGTGGCCAAAATCTATTTCTAAGCATCTTCACTTTGGTACACTTCCACTATTACCTTTTTGGTCTGCCGTTTGTGCCATGTTAACAATCTGTTGTTTTTCTTAGTCATTTTAACATTACCACTAAAACATGCCTACATTTAAAAATAATATTACACATTCATACAATAGTAGAAAAAGAGTGTAGCACAGATTTTAAAAGTGGATTTTGTAAAATAAATATAAATACACAGTTATATTGATTTGGTGCTAGTCGTCAACCATAATAAATAATTATATACTGTTATATTGAAAGGCTAGTCTTCCCCCTTTCGGCTATGTTCTGTTTACTGGTGAGGATGGTGTCCATGTTTGAGAAGTGCTAGACACCAGTAGTAGTAATAGTATTGCTTATTTAACACCATGTGCTTTATAGTAAATCAACCAGAAAGAGTGGGATCCTACTCAAAGGCATGTAATTTAAAAGATATAAGTATACACCTACTTGAACAGAGGAAAGGAGGAATAACATTAAATGTCTGTTTTAATTGTATGTTGTTTTTATGGCATTGAATTGTTGCCTATGTGTAAAGCCGCCTTGAGTCCCATTGGGGGTGAGATGGGCAGGGTACAAATATGGTAAATATAACATTCCAAAGTGGTTTACAATTTCACATGAAGGTTATGGTGGAAGAGCAATGGAGATTGCAAAAGGTCCTAGAATATGCCTGGGAATAATTGCAAAGTTTGGTTTGTGCTGGATTGCTGTGCAGAAGAAACCCAGTTTTCTGGTTTACCTGTACAACGTACACCATTGGCCGTCTCCGTCATGGAGAACCCCAGAGGGCACACCCGTGCCATTTCCTGGCAGCCCCCATGATTGCAGGCCAGGTCACAGCCATACTCTCCACAGGCCCTAGGAGGGTCTGAAAGGACAAGAAGGACAGGCATCAAGGTAGCTTTTCAAAATCGGGTACCCACCTGGAGAGCCTTTGCACATTGTGGAATTTTAATAAACCTTTCAAACTGTATTTTGCTGTTGCCCAACTAGCTTAGCTAAAGATTTGCACACAGTCCTTTTTTCATGCGCAGAATTGAGCCCATCAAAACTGGAGAATTTGCACCATTGTCTTCTACTTGGAGATGACCCATGGAAACTAGAGACTCAAGGCCAGACCCTGAGATCTGGCTGCTCCAGTGTCAGCACATAGCTGCGAGCTTCCAAAGGGTTTCAAGTAATGAAGTACTAGATCCAAAATTTCTCCCTGTGCAGAAAAGCTATAAGGCAAGTGATTACTACAGTCACAAGACCAGAACAGAAGTGTGAAAGGCAGAATTACAATCCCAGATCCATAATGATGAAATAAACCATGTTACTTTAGCAGAAAATAAAGATAGGGTGAAAAACCCTCAGACATTTCCACATGAGGTGGATACTGTTGAGAGGCCCTGTCATCAGAGCTCAAAAACTACAGGGAAAAGCTGGATAGTGGGACAAAATGAATGTCAGCAGTCATTGTGAGCAAACAAGGGGGTCTAGTGCTGTGTTTTTCATTCTGTTGTTTTGCAGAGGGGATTCGGGGAGGGGGGATATATATACTCTGACTATTGCACCATAATCCAATGAATTAGCACCAAAAACAAAAAAAACCACCCCTCAAACTGCATTGAACTGTACATGGGCATCATTGCAAAACATATGATTACATAAACTGGAACTCATCCAGATTGTTACAACATGTTTTCTAAATCCTTGTTCTGACTGTGTAGGACATAAATTGGTTCTCGTCATATAGTGAACATCATGAAGCTATTTCCCATTAAAGCTATCGCCTTTCTTCTCTCTCTGTCTAGTCCATCTGAAGGATATTCATTTAACTTTCTTCGCCATTCTGATTTTTGTAGGACTATTCAGAGGGAAGACATCTTAATAATTTGCTTGGAGCACCAAAATGTTGAAGGCTGGCTCTAGGGAGAAGTGAGGTAGAGCTACTGTTGGCAGGGTTCCTTATGGCAAAGCAAGCTGTCTTGCACAGCAGTGATCAGTCCCTGCAGACAGATGCTGGCTATGGTTCAACTACCCCATGCCTAGTACTCTCCAATGCCAAAAGGAAGCAAGCCAACACTGAGCAGTTCCACTCCTTAAAGAGAAAAACAACTTTAGAATGACTCCAGCCAATAACTGATGGTGACGGTGATGATGGTATATTTTTCACAATGTCATTTCACACTGGCAAATAAATTCAAATGATGGTATTGAATTTGCAGACCGCAGATGTATCTTCACATTACAGAAAAAGGACACCGCAGCACAGTAGCATATTGAAGTCACAGGTGGAAAGAACTGAATCTGAGGTTTAAACCAAGTATAATATCTCCTCTGGCAACCTGTATCATGCAGGTCTTAGGGCAGGAGTGAATAATCTGTGGCTCATCAAATGATATTAGAGCTATCCTTGACTAGAAGTTACACTAGCTGAGCTAGTTGGGAGACTGAAGCCAATATCTGAAGGGCCTCAAGTTCCCCATCCCTGACTAGTATTTCCATAGACTCCATATTAATTGGACTAAATTAGGCATTTTTAGACATGCACATGCATTAGCAGGAAAGAACAGTGTTACACTCTTGATATATAATACAAATTATCTCCTCTCCTAAAAGCTACTCTTTCTCACTCCCATTTTTTCTGTCATTGAGAATGTTGGTCAGTGCAGTTTGCCTTAAGCAAAGAGTTGTATTCTGCCATGGTAGGGAAAACTGCACTGGCAGGATTTCTTTCTAGGTAGATATTCACCTAGATATAGTACAGTGGGCACATGTTTTCCAGCAACCATGGATCACTGCACCACATATTAGTCAATAGTGGTGACGTTAACTTGAATAACGTTTAATAATATGGGGCATGATCATCCATGTTTTCCTGTACCCATGGCAGGTCCTAAAACAGAACCCTATAGATACTGCAGGTCTACTAAGGTCCCAAATAATATGCCAATTTGCAAACCCTATCCTGTTTTCACGTCTGATTTCTAACATCGGATTTGAATGCCTTCCAAAAAGCCAGAAACAGAAGACCTCGCCATTCCAAACCAAATCATTGACAGCATGACACAATTAGCTTCTGATATGTAGAATTGGCCATCTGCAAGGACGTCGCCCAGGGATGTCCAGATGTTTTACCATCCTGTGGCAGGCTTCCCTCATGTCCCCGCATGAGAAGCTGAAGCTGATAAATAAGAGCTCATCCCACTCCCTGGATTCAAATCGCTGACCTTTCAATCAGCAGTACTGCCAGAACAAGGGTTTAACCCATTGTGCCGGCAGGACTGAAGACCAACAGGTCGTAGGTTCAAATCCAGGAAAAATGTGGATAAGCACCCTCTGTCAGCTCCAGTTCCCCATGTGGGGACATGAGAGAAGCCTCCAACAAGGATAATAAAGCATCAAACATCTGGGTGTCCCCTGGGCAACGTCCTTGCAGATGGCCTCTCACACCAGAAGCACCTTGTAATTTCTCAAGTCGCTTCTTACATAAAAAAAAACAAGGGCTCTCACACCAGAAGCAATTTGCAGTTTCTCAAGTCGATTCCGAATCACACACACACACACACACAAAAGCATCACACAACATACCCCTTACCTTGACATGTAATGCCCTGCCCTCCATCTCTACAGGAACATAGGTTGGGAGCAATGCAGAAGCCACTGCCACAGCCAAAGGAACAAAGTGCTGGTAGAGAGTCAAGCAAACATTAGTCAGATCAGGTGAGAATTAGACATTAGGGATCATATTGCAAACACATATTGAATAATGGAGTACGGCAAGGAATTTCAGGAGAAAATCAGTCTGTGTTTTATCAGTTATAGCAAAGTCTTTGTGAATGAATGGATGAATGAATGAATGGTTTATTTTACAAGCCACAGGCCATGACATCAAATAATATACAACCTTTAAAAGTACAATAAGCACTTTCCAATACAAACATTAAAACTTATTCCATATACTGCCTCTTTAAAATTATAGTAGCAGTGTCATGATAACAATAACAATAACAAATGTCTGATTTGTATCATCCCAACTATCTCCATTTCCGTTTCTAGGCTTTGTGAAGATCATGAAGAATTATGGCTCACTCTTAAAGAAATGGGTGTACCACAATATTTGATTATCCTAATATATAACCTATCCTCAGGACAAGAGACCACTGTTAGGCAGAATATGAAGAAACAGGATGATGGTCAGGGAACACTGTATTTTATTAGCCTATCTATTTAAGTTGTATGCTGAACACATAAAACCGGATTAGATTTAGAGGAAGGACGTGTGAAAATCAGATGAAGGAACATCTGATTTTAAAATGTTTAAGATATACAGAAGATACCATATCACCAACAGAAAATCGCAAAGACTTGGAAAAACTAATGAAGAAAATCAGTGAAGTGCAAGAGTAGGTTTAAGGTAGAACAGTAATATAACAAAAGTAATGACTACAAATGATCGACATAGGGTACATTTATGAAGACCTAGAAACAGTGAAAAATGTCCTATATCTTACCTCAGTCATCAATCAAATTGCTACTGTAATAAAAAAAATCAAAGTAGACTAAGACTTTGAAGACAAGATTCTCAAGTGTAAAATTAAATTACTGAATAGCAAAGTCAGGATTGTTTATGCATTTGTATTGCCAGTTTCTATGTACAGTTGTGAAGAAAGATGATAGGAAGCAAATCAATTGATCTGAAATATGGAGAGAGAAGAGCTCTATAAATAACTTAGACTGCCAAAAAGACAAATAGATACATCTCAGAGCAAATCAAGGCAGAGGTGTTCCAAAATTTCAGTTGACCCAAAGAGCCATTAAAATGCTAGTTTTGGCCAACAATGCCCTAAAGCCTGTGGTCCAGAATATTTGAAGGACCGTATTTTATGTATGAGCAGATGAGAGCTCTAAGGCCCTTCCTACACTGCCATATAAAATCTGCTTTGAACTGGACTATATAGCAGTGTAGACTCATATAATCCAGTTCAAAGCAGATAATGTGGATTATCCTTCTCTGGTGGTAGTGTAGAAGGGGCCTAAGATTGTCTGGAGAGGCTCTTCTCTCTGTCCCAACACTTCTCAGGCAGGGACTTCCTGGTGGCTGCTCCCGGACCTGGGCTCCTTCCCTAGAATGGCTAGAATGACCCTGTCTTTGTTCTCCTACATCACCAGATCAAAATATTATTTTGTGGTGGCACAAACATATTTTTATTATTCATGGAAAGAAACATAATGATTTACTATTTTGAGATCATATAGAGCAGCCATGGGTAAACTTTGCCTTCCAGGTGTTTTGGACTTCAACTCCCATAATTCCTAACAGCCAGTTGAAGTTCAGAATACCTGGAGGGCCAAAGTTTGCCCATGCCAGTTATAGAGAAAGGGTTTAACAAACAGGGAACAATAAAGACAGTAAAAGAAAATAAATCAAACATGGATCTCCAAAGTGCTTAGTGAATAAATCCTCTCATCTTCAATTGCCAGCTGGTGGAAGTGAATGAGAGCAATTGGCAGTGCAATCAAAATGCCAACAGCTGGATCTTATGTGTCATTGTATGAACAAATGAACAACTCAAGTGGGGAGCACCAGCATTGTGAACAGATGCTGAAGAATTTCATATTTGCACATCATCGTGGCTCGGTAATGCTACAATGGGAAAATCTAATTTCGTCAGATGTGGTGCCATGGCAGTATGCATGGTATAGAAGTATGATATAGAAAATCTGTGTATTCTGAGAAAAAACCTGTCCACACATTATCCAGAAGGTTTTTACCCTCCCCCTTGTCAGCTGTCACAAAAAACCCAATAAAAATCCTATTGCTTTTATACAATGCTACAAAGCCAAATTGATTTTATATACTTTATCAATCTGTCTTCTCTCTAAGAATCCTGGGAATAATAGTTTGGTTACATGCTAAAACTTAGAGTTTTGGAAAGCCAGAATCTCCATAACCTTCTGGAGAAAAATGGTATTTACAACCATTTGAAAATCATAACCTTTTGGGAAAGTATGATCTTCCAGAGAATAACCAAAAAACTCATTTGAATAACCTAGTTGTTTGTGATCTGTTAGGAACAGAGATTATGCCAATGCACAAAATATAGCAGTTCTTCAGAAGTTTTTTCTTCAGTTGCCCAAAAATACATCTACTCTCCCATAAAATATCTTGTTTCTATATCATACTCTCAAGAGACAAAAATAAAGTAGACTTTGTTAAAAGTAACATCTCAGGTTTACTCACAACCTTCATATATTCGGCATAAATGTACATAACTTGTCAATCCAGTTACAAATAGATTTGAAGTGGTTTCTCTGTTCAGACAACACATGGTATCTTTCTTACAATCAACAGCAACATGAGTTTGCTTTTAAAAATCCAAAGTCTCATGGCATCTGCCCTCTAAAATGGAGCCTGAGCTCTGAGCAGTCTCAGAAATGATCGTGTGGTCTGCAGCCCCTCCCACAACCTCAAGAAACATAGAGTAAAGGGAAAGCTGCATACCGAAACATACATATATAATATAGTATGCAAACAGAACCATATATAAAACAAATTACTAGTGGAGGCTTGAAGAAGGTTGCTATTACCAGCAGAGAGATACTTCACCCTCTTATTTCCTTTTGCAAAATTCCCATTCTTATTAGGTTAAGATAATTATTATTAAGCCAATGACAAGTTGGTATCTAATTGTAGCCAAACTGGAAAATATAGGTCTGCTGGCCACATGGTACATCAAATGCTATAGCTACCTGAATCACCTGCCACTCCATCTTTGAAGACTTATTATCCATTTTTAAATTCATTGAGAGTTCGTGAATATTGTCTTTCAGGCTGAGAACCATGAAGCAAAAGAGTTTCACTGTTTGAGTTCAAGAGGTGAGTGAATCGATGCCTCCCCCAGATTACTTACGTAGGGTGCACTGTCCACTGCCTGGAGCTGGTATCCACCCAGGACAGCAGCCACTTCCAAAACCAGAGAGGCAAACATGTGGACCAAGGCGACGTCTAGGAATATCAAGAGATGGTGTGAGAATATCTGAGAGCAGCAACAAATGCACAACTGTGTTCTGCTGTAGAGCTAGTTCATGTGACTTTTCTGATCATACCAGGCAGGAAGCAGCATGGTATAGAATCATAGAATCATAGAGTTGGAAGAGACCTCTTGGGCTATCCAGTCCAACTCCCTGCCAGTTGCATTCAGAGTTTCAAAGTTGTCTAAATGATGTGCTCAAATTGCAAGTTGGCATGCAACCATTTAACCCTCATGAGGAACAAGTCAAGATATCCATTTACCAAGTAACATCACTAGGTGGCCCTAATCAAAACCATTATCTAGGGGTAGCTGTATTGATGAAACAGCAACATACAACAGCGAAACCATAGTACGGTCTGATGTTCATATCCAAGGAATCTGCATCCATGGTTTCAACTATCCTTGGCTTTAAAACATTTTATAAAAATCCAAAACACAAACATTGATTTTGCCATTTTCAATAAGGGAAACCATTTTACGACACCATTGTATATAATGGGACTAAAGCAGTGGTTCTCAACCTGTGGGTTCCCAGATGTTTGGTCTTCAACTCCCAGAAATCCTAAAAGCTGGTAAACTGGCTGGGATTTCTGGGAGTTGTAGGCCAAAATACCCGGGGACCCACAGGTTGAGAATCACTGGACTAAAGCATCAATTGATTTTTGTATCAACATGGGTTCTGGAATCAAACCCTAAAGGAGAGCAAGGGCCCACTGTACCTTTATTGGGCCAGCCAAAATGCACTTAATACATCATGCATGGTTTTTAACTGTATATGGCAGGGGGTTGCATTGGATGGCCCTTGTGGTCTTCTCCAACTCAGTGATGCTGTAAAGCCAGAGAAGGTTTGAAAGCTTGTATGATGTGAATTTTCATTGTCCATACCCAGATTGCTACACAATTGCATCCCCTTCCCAAAACCTATTATGCAATAAAGTGCTACAAAGAGTTCCTTGCAGAAGCAACCCAAATGAAATTGCATGTTTCAACCAGTCCTAGGCAGAGGAAATCACGACTGTACCACAAGGCAACTAAAGCAAGGACCAATGGTTTAAAAGAGTCAATATTTCTATTCACTGCTCAATCTCAGCAAGGCCACTATAAAGCAAAGGTGAGAAAGTCATGCTTGCTTAGATGTTTGGCTGGTATTCCCCTCAGCCTTCGCCAGCATAGCTACTGGAGCCCCTGGTGACACAATAGGTTAAACCTTTGTGCTGGCAGGATTGCTGACCAAAAGGTTAGTGGTTCAAATCCAGGGAGTGGGGCTGAGCTCCTGTATGTCAGCTCCGGCTTTTCATGTGGGGACATGAGAGAAGCCTCCCACAGGATGGTAACACATCTGGGTGTCCCCTGGGCAACGTCCTTGCAGGCTGGCAATTTTCTCACACCAGAAGCGACTTGCAGTTTCTTAAGTCGCTCCTGTCATGAAAAAAAAAGCTATGGAATAGTGGGAGCTGGAGTCCAGCAAGAAAAGTTATTTAGTGGGCAACAGGTTCCCACCCCTGTTGTAGCTGTGCAAACAGTTCCCCATTGCCCTGTTGGTGGGATGTCTGATTAGTTAGGGAAAGGTTCCATGGTGGACTTGTGACTTGGTGATTTGCCTGCTCCTGTGGTTGGGAAGGTAGCAATAGTTTTAGTTTCATAAGAAGACCACAGGAGAGGGACAGAAATAACTGGCAAATCACAAAAAGGCCAAGAGGTGCACTGGAGTAAAAGCAGAAGAGGATAGAACAGTACCAGATTGAAAGAAAGCAGTGGCCAGGATATATAAAAAAGCAGACTCAGAACTGCAACAATACACCTTGCCACTCTGCCCCAGGTTGGCTTTTCATTTTGTCCTACTGAAGCATGTTTATCTAAACCTTTTTGCCTGAAGTACAAGCTGCTACTTTCCATGCCGTTCCAAGCTTTGCGAACACATAAAGCTTCAACTTTAGGAGGCAATCCGCAATGAATAAACTAGCCTGAATGGGGGAAGAAAACAACAACTGTGCTTGGGCACACAGTGATGCCAACACAACTTGCTCCCCTTCTTATGTACCCCACACCCAGTCCCTTGGTTGTGGTGGCCCAGCCAATGATTCGGCCCACTTGTTGTGCAAATGATGAATCACTTGAGAGCAAGTCCACACCGTAACACTTGAGGAGGGTTGACTGGATGGCCTTTGTGGTCTCTTCCAATTGGATGAGATTGTGCAGCTTGTGGCAGTAGGCAAAGTGTATTGTTGAAGGCTCTCATGGCTGGAATCACTTGGTTGTTGTGAGTTTTCCGAGCTGTACGGCCATTTTCCAGAAGCATTCTCTCCTGTTGTTTCGCCTGCATCTATGGCAGGCGTCCTCATAGGTTGTGAGGTCTGCTGGAAACCAGGAAAGCCCATCAAAATGTATTGCACTCAGTGAGTCTGTACCTCAGCTATATTCTTTTCTCAGCCTTATTGTTTTGATGTTGTTTATAACTGTGTTGTTTTTATATTTTATCTGATGTTTTTATTGGCTGTGTTTTACTTGTAATTTTGGACTTGTCCCTTGTCAGCTGCTCTGAGTCTCCTTGGAGAGATGGTTGGCGGAGTATAAAATAAAGTTATTGTTATATTATTTTTCTATAAACCCCATTTTCCTAGTTTCTACTGCCCCAGTTGGCACAATGGGTTAAACCCTTGTGCTGGCAAGACTGAAGACTGACAGGTTGCAGGTTTGAATCCAGAGAGAGCGTGGATGAGCTCCCTCTGTCAGCTCCAGCTCCCCATGCGGGGACATGAGAGAAGCCTCCCACAAGGATGGTAACACATTAAAAAAATCCTGGCGTCCCCTGGGCAACATGTTTGCAAGACGGCCAATTCTCTCACACCAGAAGCAACTTGCATTTTCTCAAGTTGCTTCTGACACGAAAAAAAAGTTTCCAATGGACCTCACTACCTCTGAGGATGTCTGCCACAGATGCAGGTGAAACGTCAGGAGATAATGCATACAACCATACAGCCTAGAAATCAAAACAATCCAGTAGGCAAAGTTTTGCCCATTTCTCCCCCCCCCCCCCCCCCCGGAGCTGATTAAAAAGATAAGTCAGGCAGGTTGTTGGAAGAACAGACAGAAGGAGGTGATGGATGTTCTGCGAAGGAGACAAAATAAAGAAAGAAGCGAAGGAGACACGAGACTCCGCTCTGGCGGTGCTGCCTCTCAGCACATGCACAAAAGATGCGGAGAGCCAGGAAAGAGAGGCAGGCCAGGGGCTAGGAGAAGCTGCTCTTCCCTGCCCGCAGACTAGTGGAATTGGGAGCGAGGCTCGACTTTGGGGCGACATCACGAAGGGTGGGTTGTTGTCCCCAAACCTCCAAAGAAAGTCCACCAGGAGAAGGAGGAAGAGGGGAGAGCAGCGGTGGGACCTGGGTGAGAAGTGTGGGGTCCCTTCTGGGGCGGTACCTCTCCAAGGCGAAGTTGGCCAGCTTCTTCCTTCCGCCGTAGGCTCTGCCCTGGGCCCCTGGGAGGAGCGCGGACCCCCAGGCCGCCTGGAAGAGCAGCAGCCGGGCCAACATCTCAGGCCGCGTCTCTCTGCCTCCTCCTCCTCCCCCCTCCCTCCCTCCCACCCACCCAACCGAGGGTCAGGCGGGGGGCTCCTCCGGGGCTGAGCAAGGCTCACAGGCGGGGGGCAGCCGTGGGCAAGGCAGGCTCCTCCTTCCCCGCAAGCCGTGGAAAAGGCACTGTCTGTCTCCGAGTTCTCTGGGGGCAGAAGGATCCAAGCACAGCCGCTCCGCTGTTTGACTGGGAAGAGAGTCTGGGCTCTCTCTCTCTCTCTCTCTCTCTCTCTCTCTCTCTCCCACCACCACACTCCCCCCCCCCCCCCTTCGCAGGAGTCTCCTTTCCCACATCTGGCAAGGCTCAAGCGCCCCCCTCCCTCGCCTCCCCTTCTCTGCAGGCTGCTTTCCCAGCTGTGCCAAGCTGAGCAGCCCTCCCAAGCCCCAGTCGGGGAAGGAGACCCGAGGTCCAAAGAAGAAGCTGCTACCCGTGGAGAGGAGCCGGGTGGGGGGAGGAGGAGCTGCCCCAAAGGCCCCCGTTTCCCTTCGGGGTCACTTTAAGTCATCACAACAAAGAACAGGTGCCTCCAGACAGGACCAAAGCATTCTTCCATGCCCGGACCGCCCAAGGTGGCCTTCAGCTTATGTATTTATCCTATCAAAAGCAAGCCGGGAGTACCCTTGTAACCTTCTATACAGGCCTGTAGCGAGGGGGGGGGGGGGGGGGTTAGGGGTTCAACCCCCCCCCCCGAAATGTTTCAGTTTTTTTTTTAAAAAAACCTGCTTTACTCATGAATTTTAACTGGTTAACCAAATCCCCCTGCTAAGTCTATGAGATGCAAAAAATCAAGAGTCCCTCCAGAACTGCAAGCACTATCTCAGGCAAATATTGACAATTTATTCACACTGTCATTACTTGCAGCAATAGCCCATGTAGCGAAGCAACCAAGTTGGGGGGGGGGGGGTGTTGAATGCTCTCATTAAGGAGGCCAGACTTGGTGGAGGTGGTTGACAAGGGCGGAGCTGCAGGCTATGGAAGCTGATCTGCCCCCTGCTGTGCTCTTTGCTTCAGCGTGAGCTAGGAGGCAGGTTTCAACCCCCCCCTCCGCGAAATTTTCAACCCCCCCCCCCCAAATGTCAACCCCTCCCGATTTTTTTTTCTGGCTACGGCCCTGCTTCTATATAAATAAAAATGTAATGTTTGTTTGTGGGATTAACAGAACTCAAAAACCACTGGACGAATTGACACCAAATTTGGACACAAGACACCACCGCAACCCCTCCTCCCCACCCCACAGGTCTGGCCTGCTGATGCACCCCAAAACCTGGAGGACAGAGCATGGTGAGGTTGACTCCCCCCCCCCCCCAGCTCATCCAGCCAGGTCTCAGTGATGCATGCTAGGTCCGCTTGTTCATCCAGGATCAAATCCTGGATGGCCGCGGTTTTACCATTTACGGACCTAGCGTTTAGCAGCAGGACCTTGAGCCCAAGGGGACTGTCATGGTGGCACTCCAACCTATCTCGTCGCAGGGTCACAGTTGTTCTGTTGCGCTTCTCCCTGGGGTGGCATTTGCGAAAACATCTATGCCTCCCTGGCACAACTTCAATCGTGAACCCCCGCTCCCAGGACAACCCTCCCACAGAGACATTATCCAATGGACTTAGAGGGGTAGGCAGTCAGCTGTCAGCATTCAATTGGGTGGGGGGCATTATCCACAGGGAACTCTCAAGAGCAGCTTCCTGTATGGACAGACTGATGGAAACACTTGAGACCAAGAAGGGCTGGTCTAGGGGCAGGGTTTGGGGCTCTATTTGATTGCTGATGGGGATGACTGGGCTAGGGATGGGGATTGGGGCTCTACTTGGCTAAATTTTAATAAAGTGGGCTGGTCTAGGGGCAGGGTTTGGGGCTCTATTTGACTAAATTTTAATGGAGGTGACTGGTCTAGGGGAAAGGTTAGGAGCTCTAATTGGCTAGATTTTAATGGAGTAGGCTGGACCGGGGGCAAGGTTAGGGGCTGTATTTGGCTAAATTTTGGTGGAGTGAACTGATCTAGGGGCAGGGTTTGGAGCTCTATTTCACTAAATTTTGATGGAGTGAGGGACCTTAAGTGGAGGTCTACTTCACTATTATGGGTTGATAGATCAAGAACAAGGGGCCCCTGGGGACTGTCTGAGCGTTTCCCGGATTGGCTCCCTACTACAAGTCCCTCTAGTAGGTCTTGGAACCTAGCCCAGTCATCCCCATCAGAATTCAATCAAATAGAGCCCCAAACCCTGCCCCTTTTTACTTGAATCCCCCAACCCTGGAAAAACTATCTACGCAACAAAATATCCCTGGGGGGGTTAATATCTCCAAAAGTGAGTAGCACCCATAGGATCTTTGTGTTATAGTCCCTGCTCAACCATGTTATTGATTTGATGTTTATTTCCAATGGATGTTTCATAAGGATCTGCCCTAGGAACCTCTTAACCAATAGGAGGGTATTCCACCTGCCTCTATTCCAAAAAGCATCAGAGACATCAAGAGCCACTTTGTGTCTCTTGCATGTATATGTTTTAAAATTGATTGTAGATTTTTTTGCGGGGGGGGGGAGCCCATAAATTTCAGAAGTGGTTTGCTACTTCATTCCTCTGAAATACAGTTGATAGCACCAGGCTTTAGTTGGCAGTTTCCCAGAACTTAGCTTCAAAGATCATATGGGAACTGGTGTCTTAGGCTCGATTGTTCTTGAGCTCCTGGATTTTCCCAATAAAGTGTTCAGATATATGAAAGATAGTATGCGACTTCCCAAGCTGAGTAAACTGGCAAGGGAGCATCTGAAGAATAATCAGTGTCATGCCCATATACAGATATGCGTGCAGAATCTAGCAGCAAAAAAGCAAACATCATATTTTGAAAGACATATAGCTCTTTATACATATTATTTATGCATAATCAAACGTGGTCTAAAGGAGAAGATGAGATGGTTGGGCTTGGAGGTATTTTTGTCATTCGCTATGATAAATCCCTCACTTCACAGAAACCTCATTTATAGTGACAGATGGCCAAACTTATCTGCCCCCCCTCCCAGTGAAAATTATCTCATTACCCCCCTCTCTGAGTTTGCAACTCAATATTCTCACAGAAGACACTAATGCAATGCACCAATACAAACTTGAAAATGATGGAAAGGGACTATGTTATTCTACATACCTCACAAAGCAATATAAGGAATGGCTGCTGGAAAAACAAAAATAAGATTTTATTCTCAAGTGGTCCTTCTTAGTTACACTTTTGCAAGTGCATTTCCAGAGTGGGAAGTATGATAGCAATTTTGCCCTACACTGGTTCATGGACATTTATAGACGTTCCAGGCATGGCTGTGTAGCGTTTGCAGCCATCCAGTGTTTTCCCTGTCTTTCCCCCCACTAGAGAAAGCCCAGTAAACACAAAAAGCAGAATAGCTGCCATTGCCTGAGGCAAATAAACAGTAGGCTGTGTCTCTTTCAGCTACAACCACAACAGCCTTGTGTATTCTGCCAAATCAGTGTTTATCCTGTGGGAGGGAAACAAAATACAAAGACAGACAAGATCCTCTTCAAAAAGCTGGAGGCGGCTGTTTTCCTTCCAAATAATCTGCTTGGAGGATGATGAGCTTCTCCACTTGGGAGACAAGGTAGCAACAGGTGAACAATTATTTTTCCACAGCTTCATGTTCCTTTACATTGTGAGAAATTAAATAGGTATGAAAATGGAAGGCATACAAAATAGTGTAGGTAGAAGACCCAAAAAGATAGCTGTTGTCTTAGACCACCCTGGCCAGATCCGACTTCACAAGGTACGGTCACAGCTGGCGCACGAGTCTTAATTGGGCAAAGGCCCTCCCAGCCACCGCCGATGCCTGAGCTTCAAGCGTAAGTGATGAGTCCAGGAGGACACCCAGACTGCGGACCTGTGACTTCAGGGGGAGTGCAACGCCGTCCAGCACAGAGAAGCAGTGATGCACCCTGTTTAATTTTCAGATACTGACGGAAGAAGGGTATGGTGGACCTTTCACATGTAAAAAAGGTTGGTCTTCTTTGATAAAGGGAAACCTGGGGAACATGTTTGTGGCAATTGCTTGCAGACACAATGAATGCATACATAGTTGCCTTTTTTTTGCTGCAGAGAGAGATCCGGAGATGCTTCAGAAGAGGACATAACAGCAAGCAGGGCCACTAACACCTCTATCTGCCGAGAGACCACCTTTATCTGACACCAGCAGCAAATAAAAAGTAGAACCACTCCATCTGCTCAGCATTGAGACTTTTGAGATCTTCATTCATCTGTATGCAATCTAGCTGACTACTATGAGAATGCTTTAACCAGTGGACAGGTTTATATTGTTCCTCTCCTCTTGCTCATTCCCTTTTTCTCAGAGGTCATAGATCTTTTAATAATTCCTTCTGGAATTGAAGCTAAGCTTCTTGGACATGAGCTACAAGCAAAGGTTCATATCCCCGAGTTAGATTACATGGATTGTACTTCTTATAAAACAAATACTTCCTTAACACCTTGCTCCAAGAGAAAACTTTCTGAAGCATCAAATGTCTTGAGGAAATTTGAGACCATTAGCTCTAGCCACCATAACATCTCATCACCATATTTACAACAGAATTACTGTGTAACATAACTAATGAACCCCAGTGCTGCCTGCGAAAGTGGGTTTTTTAAAGGCATCTTTAGAAGAGATGGGAGGTAAAAGTCACCTGACACGTGGAAATGGATTTGTACAGAGCTGTTAAAGATACTACAGGTCCTGGGAATTGCTTTCTTTAAAACACAGAGATGAAAGTAGGCAGGATAGAATCCGTAAAACATGGAGATGCACAAATATGGAAAATTAAATATCCCTTAAAATGGATTATAAAAGTTCTAGAACTGGCAGAAATGGCTAAATTATCTTGTTTCAGCAGTGGCCAGGGGAGCTTTTGCCCAATTAAAACTTGTGTGCCAGCTGCGCACATACCTTGGGGAGTCACACTTCGCTACGGAAGTCCATGCTCTGGTTACATCCCAAATAGACTACTAAGCTTCAAATGGTCCAACAGGCAGCAGCCAGATTGCTCACCAGAGTGGCGCAGAGAGAGGACATCCCTCCTATTGCGTCAGCTCCACTGCCTGCCAGGCTGCTACTGAGCACAATTCAAAGTGCAGGCATTAGCCTATAAAGCCCTAAATGGTTTCGACCCAGCTTACCTGTCCGAACGTATCTCCCCCATTGAACCATCTCAGAGATTAAAATCATCTGGAGAGGCACTGCTCTCAGTCCCGCCTCCTTTGCAGGTGCAACTGGTGGGGATGAAAGACAGGGCCTCCTCAGTGGTGGCTCCCCGGCTGTGGAATTCCATCCCCAGTGATATTAGATCAGCCCACTCCCTCCTGATCTTCAGATAGATGAGGCTTTAGGATCAAGCCTTCAGAAAATAACTATGGTGCAATAGATGGATATGGAATTATGTGCAATAACTACTTGAATGGCCTAGATTACGATTGTGGATAGCAGGTTTTAATAATGAATGGAATGTTTTAGATGTTTCAATGCACTTTAATTTCAATTTTTATTTTAATTGTACATTGTTGAAGGCATCAAATAGTTGCTTATCTGTTAGATAAAAAAGATAATTGACAAGGTTTTAAAAGACTGGGAACCATTTCTATTATCCACAAGGGGAAAAAAATGTAAAAATGCTTGTGGGTTTTAAAGATTAAGTAAAACATTGAGATAGCCAGGAAGAATGAAGAAACTGTCTAAAAAATTGATTAGTACTACTACAATAATATTTTCATGTTTTATCTTTGAGGAGGGAGGCAGGAAGTCCATTTTAACCTTTTAATTTTATTATTTTGAAAAAAAATCTAGTGGGGAAGGGTAGAAGAAGCTAGTTTTAATTGGTGTGTATAGTAGTATGTCACGTATGGGAAAATTATTGTCTTTACACATTGTATAGCAACAATTATATTACTGAAATTTTTAATAAACATGTATCAAATAATATGTATATGTATAAATAATATTTAGCGAGTGTTGCTGCAGGCAACAAACCAAACCTAGTGAAATTGTCTTTTTCACCTACAGGGAAAGAACCATGACCAGTTTTTAGGAGAATACTGCTTTCCAGTGCAAATGAAAGTAAGCACCTTTTCTTTCTCTTGAAAACAAGTCTACGATTTTTATTGTAAAGGAAGAGAATCCTGTCATGACATCACATTTTTTTCTGATCAGTAAAGAGAAAAGTCATGCCTTCTTCCATTAAGTTATCAGGCTCTTCAGGTTTCCTCTGCAAGCCTGTCTGTACAGAGGGATTTTTGGAGGAAATTAAACATTAATGAAGAAAGATTAGACAGGCTGACATGCTTAGAAATAGAGTAAGTAAAATACTGCAAACAGAAGAGTGTCGACTATTTCATGTTGTTGTTATATCCCAGTATTCAGAGGAAGATTAAGACAACAGCAACCAAACGTTTTCCTTTTGGACTACTTTTATTTGGTAAAATTCCAAAATCAACAACAGAATTTTTTGTTTTTCAGCCCCTTCTCCCTGAATGAGTAGCCAGGCCTGGGGGTAGAGAGGCCATCTACCCACATTCGGGTTCCTTACCCAAACAGGCACCTCTATAAGCTAGAGTAGGCATCGTGTCCATCTCCCTAATGCCATCTAGCCACATTGCATTAAAATGGATGAAGAAGAAAATGGGAATGGGGGAGAAAAGAAAGACTCCCACTTCAAAACACAAGGAACAACAAAAATAATAAATCTAAAAAGAGAGTAAAAGACAACAACAAATGAGTTGTGGGAAGAGTCTAGGTAAGGGGTGCACCTTTGTCAACTGCTAGCTGTTTATCAATAGGAACAACTGGCTAGGACGAGGGCTAGGTGGGCCAATGAGAGCCCCAGGATGAGCAAATCGAAGCAGGAGATGATGCCATCAACAGCCCATATTTGCACCCCAAGTCCCTAGTGATACAGCTTCATTACATAGATCCCCCATTTCCTCCCAGGTACACTGCTACTGTCACTAGTGTTACAGTGCAACTGGAAAGGGGGTCCCCAGCTGCAGGGGTGGGGGGAAAGACTCCATACGCTAGGATGGAGGAAGAAAGGTGCTAGGAAACTGTTCTTCATCCAGCTAGTGGATACGGGTGAGCTCCTCCACAATCTTGATCAGGTCATCAACGGTGGCCTCTCTCTTCATCCCACTGCCATCATCAATCTGAAACAAGGAAAAAAACATCAAGGGGAGAAAAGTCTTCTGCAAAAGCAGAAGCAAGGATATTTCTTTTCCTAAGATAGTCATAGAATCATAGAGTTGGAGGAGACCATATGGGCCATGCAGTCCAACCCCGTTCTGCCATGCAGGAAAAGCACAATGAAAGCATCCCGGACAAATGGCCATTCAGTCTATGTTTTAAAGCCTTTAAAGGAGATTTCACCTCATTCCCAAGGTAGCAAGTTCCTCTGCTAAATAGTTCAGACAGCCAGGAAGTTCTTCCTAGTGTTTAGGTAGAATCTGTTTTCCTGTAGTTCCATGTCCTAGTCTCCAGGGCCGCAGAAAACAAGCCTGCTTCCTCTTCCTTATGACAGTCTTTCAAATAATGAAACATGGTGATCGAGTCTCCTCTCACTCTTCTCTTCTGCAGGCTAAACATACCCAGCTCTTTAAGCCTTTCCTCATAGGACATGGTTTCCAGGTCTTTGATCAATTTAGTTGCCCACAACTAGACACCTTCCAGCTTGTCAATATCCCTCTTGCATTGTGGTACCTAGAACTGGACAGTATTCCAGGTGAGATCTGACCAAAGCTTGCTTTCCCCCCTAGTGATTACTTCAATACTATGTTTATGCAGAAAGAGGTGCTGCTGACTTGAAGAGCATTTGTTCCAAGGTAAAAACATATACCTTTCAACTTCGTTTCATTAATAGGAATAGCAGCCTAAAAAATGTAAAAAAAACACATTCCCATCTCACCTGTAGGTTTGCCACCACTTCCTGCATCTTGGGTCGACTAATATCTAGAAAGCTTTCAATCAAATCTCCATCAATAAATCCTGTTGCTGGTTCTGTCTTGCGTTCTGTGTGAAATGATCTCCAAGTACAATCCAGAATCAAGGAAACAAAACCTTCAGCCAACTATTCTTAGATTTTCTTAATGACCCCCCCACCCCCATGTATCACATGTATTGGATTCATACACTTTTCACATGCAGACAGCCTTCAGAAGGAAACTAAAAACTTGGATTTGGGATCAGGCTTTCAAAGAATAATGCAGTGCAATATCAGATTTGGAATATGCGCAATGACTATGGAACATCTTTGCCCTACATTTACGGATGGTGTGATTTTATATATAATGAAATGTTTTTAAACATTTAAAATGCTTAATATGTATTAATTTTAGTTTTAATGTTACTGGAATTGTATGTGTTTGAAGGCATTGCCTATATATAAGCTGCCTTGAGTCTGCTTCGGGGTAGAGAAAGGCGGGGTATATATAGGGCGAATATATTAAAATCAATTTTCCAGAAAGGCTAAAATTGTATTTCACAAGAAATTTCCAATCCAGATATTTCGTATCATGAAATAATCATTCCTTAACAAAGAAGGATCACACCCACTTTAACAGACCTGTGTGTAGTTTTCAGATATTCAATAATTTATGAAATTTTAAAAAAGAAAACATTGGTTTTCTAACTAGATTTCTTTAAACTGATTTCCTCATTGGGGGAAAATATATTATCCACTGATGAGTGGATAAAGAATGTGAATATGACATAATATGATTACTGACAAAACTGATCCAGAGACTATACATTAGGTATACCAGGAGCTTGACAAAAAAAATCCTCTTCACTATAAAATTCAAACTTGATTTTTTTTTACATCAGTAAACCAGCAAACATCACATGCTGCCAAGCTACAGAGATATCCTGCTTACCCAAGCTATTAATAAACTAACAACAATCTTACAGAATTGCTAAAAGTACGTCTAGATTTAAGTACTATATGTAACTGAGAGTTACCACCACCTTGGAAGGATAGAATACTTGTAACTGCCATTCAAACTAGTGATGGAAGTTCCCTTACTATCTAAGCAAACTTAATGCTTGGATAATTCCATGGCAACAAGGCAGCAGCGTATTTGATGATGCATTACCATTTAGGATTTCTTGCTCAAAACAGCCCCATTTTTAATTTGAAGGACAGGCCTTTATGAAGTCACAATATAAGTTAGCTGCCTCTAGGGAATAGTAAGCAGAATATAAGTTACACATCTGCATTTGTGTAATTTATATTATAAAGTCTACCCTACTGGTCCAATTACCTTTGTACAAATAATATACTTTATAAGGAATTTATAAAGTGGTAGGGTGCTTTAAAACAAATCTCAGGTTTGACAAATTCTGATCCTTTTGATCAACTTTACAAGTATCTTTTTTATCTACAGTGCAATGCATACCCATACCTATGCATACTTATTTCAAGGCAATCCTCAGTTAATAGATCAAGAGTTTTATCTTAGGGTTAACTATGTATGGGACTACAGTGGACAATATACTTGGCTAACGGCAGTGACCTACTCAGAGTACTGAGACTTCAGGCAACTATGAGTGAAAAGTCTTATCCTGTCTTTTTAAAAATACCTTTCTGGCTTCCTTCCCACATTTTAAAAAGGAAAGAGCATGCCAATAACCATCATTTGGAATTTCCATCTGTTACTATTGCATTTGGCCCTGCTTTCGTAAACTTTCCTATATAAAAACTTTAAAAATTCCAGTCACATCTTGATTCCTCTATCTTCATCCATTTTAATCTCCCTGCTATTTTGACAGAATTAATCATTCCTATTTTGGACACCTGTGAGTTTCAGGATTTTGTCCTGTTCAGTCAGTCACTCTTACTGATATTTCATTAAAATGTATCTCATGCTATGTGCCAGTGAAGTGCCTCAGGGCTCAGTTCTTATCCTTCCCCCCCACCCCCCCGCTTACAGAACCACTGAGGAATCATAAGAAGCTCACATTATTTTAAGTATGCTCGTCTCTTTCAGTTCTCCAGTAATGTCTCAATAAAAGTTTTGTCTGATCCTTTAACATAAACTTTTATGTTGAAATCATTTCTGACCCCATAGGAGTAACAGCACTTATGGTCTGAAAAACACCTCAAATTACAAATGAATTCAAAGAATAGTGAAAGCATCATTTCTCAGAAGGAGACATTTTCATCCTTGGATTATTTTACTGCAAAAATGTGCATTAATAATTATGTAATATCCCCAAGAACCCGTGTTTCCTACTAATATTGCCAATGCAGTAGTGATCATTCTTGCCTGGATCCCAAGATGCTTTGCTCACACTCATGTCCCAGCCCTACTTCATCCTTAGAAAAGGTTTTCTCCTTGTGTCGATCTTCTTTACTCATTGGGCCCTGGTTAAAGTCCCCTGGTTTCCATATTTCCCTGATTTTTATTCTCAGTGCTGCAGCTCATGCCACCTGCCCATCTCCATTGTGGAGCCCCCAGTGGTGCAGTGGGTTAAACTCCTGTGCCGGCAGGACTGAAGACCGACAGGTCGCAAGTTCGAATCCGGGGAGAGGCGGATGAGCTCCCTCTATCAGCTCCAGCTCCTCATGCGGGGACATGAGAGAAGCCTCCCACAAGGATGATAAAAACATCAAATCATCAGGGCGTCCCCTTGGCAACGTCCTTGCAGACAGCCAATTCTCTCATACCAGAAGCGACTTACAGTTTCTCAAGTCGCTCCTGACACGATAAAAAAAAACAAAAAACTCCATTGTATGAGTCTCCATACTGACTCTCATTTAATATATTTACTCATACTTTTAAGGCTTTAGTTTGTACTGTGATGCCTTTCTACCATGCTGCTTATCTTTTAATTCAGACTTTTTAGTTCTTCTCCCTTTTTCTGAAGCTTTGTCCAGCTTTCTATATTTGGAAGGTTTCTAGTTATGATATTCATTTTGTTCATTCTCTTAAACAATTTTTAGACATTTCTGTTTTGGAAAACAATTTTTCACTTATTTTCCCTCTTAAATCCTTATCTCTGCATATAGTCATCCTGAATGCAGTTTTCATGTCCACAATGGTTCATTCCTCACTTCTTTGTTGTGCAGATTCGAAAATGTTGCCTTGGAACCTTGCTTTCAAAATATTATTCTAAATAGCCAAACAGTGCAAAGCATTTCATATATGAATTAGGACACTGACAGGACAAGGAAAGGATATAAGGAGTGTTCAATCTTTCCTACGCTCTTAATGACTTTGTTGAGCCTGTTCTGCACATCCAGCAGGAGGTTATACCAGCTTTCTGATAGTGAAGTCACCAGTCCTGTGAAAGGGAAATGACAGCTGTTACAATCTTTTTAAAAAATAAAAACCAATCAACACCAATTGTTACCCTGCAAGGACTTATTTGGCCAACACACACTTGGTGCATACTGCCTTTATATAACATTGATTTAAGAAGCATAATTTTGTAGCCCCTATTTTCTCTCTCTTGTTGTCTCAGTTACTCCAATTCTTTTAAAAGCTTAGCTTCCCCTCCTTAGCAGTCTGCTACCACTGTTACCCTACCAAGTTCCATATTCCAAAGTCTGCCAAGAGTGATGACAACATTATTCTCCTGCTATTTAGGGAGACAGCAAGGTCCCTGCATGGTTCTAACCTTACCAATCATTCCATTGACTGTGCCAAAGAGGACAGAGCCCTGTGTCGGTGTGGACGTTTCACCAAGATTCTGCATGACCAGGGAACCATGGCAAAAGACATTTACAAATTCACCCAAATGGAAGAGCCCGAACTCCTGCAGGTGCTGACGTTCCTCATCTGTTGTGGCAGCACTGCAAGGCAGAATGCCTGTTAGTCAAAGGACAGAGAAACATCTCCCTCATCCTCACTTGCTACTGAAGAGGTCAATTGCGCCCCTTAGTACTTCTATTTGGGGGAGGTATCTCACCTGTCCTTCTGGCACACAAACAAATTGAAAGCATTCTCTGCCCCTAGGAAGTTATCATCATCCAAGATCTCCACAGCACTCATCCAATTAGGATTAAAGTCACGGGCAATCTAAAAAGAGAGATATAGAAAACACTTCCAACAAAAAAATTGATGTGGCCCCAATCTTTACCTGTGAGTGAACATTCTAAGGAACTATCAAATTACTTCAACAAACATTCACATTACGATTAAAATGTCAATTTGGGGTTCCAGATATTGAATTCAGGCAAGTTACTGTTTCAGTGTAAATCTTCTAACTTGAAGGAGACCCTGTTTCCATTTCAAATGTCACTTGTCTTGTTTGAGCTGGCTATGTTGTTTTTCAATGTTTATCTTAATGTTTGCAAATACCCTGTATTTGCATTCTGTGCTAGGGCAGAATCTTTTAGGAAGAAAGAAGTAGCTTAAAGTTAAGCTTAAACAGGCACCTGAGGCACCTACCTCATATTGTCTAATGCAAGGATTGGCAATTACCAATATTTGGTGGGTTGCCATAGCCCCCCCCCCCCAGTAACAATTCGAGGTTTGCAGCCCCTTTTTTTGCTTAATTTTTAAAATTCAGAATGCCCCCCTGCAACTCAAGAGTCCTGGAAAAAATGTTTTTGAACCATCAAATACAATGAAAATGGGAGTGAGAGCCTTGAAAAAAGCTTGGCCTTTCTCTAGCCCTGGTCTAATGTTAACAGCAGCCCTGAGGTAGGTCTGACAAGCTATGTTCAAAGCCCAACCCAAAATCAGAATATCATTATCAAACATACAGAGAAACAGATCTTCCCATCAAATTGTCTTTTTTTCTGAAATAGAAAAGCTACCTCTTCAAAGTTCCCTTCCATGGGTTTGTATGCAAGCAGAAGGACGGAGCGCATCAGATCTCCAACTAAGATGAAGTCGCCTTTTGTCTTCACATAGAGTGCCATGATATTGTTGTAATGATTGCATTCTGTGCGAAGCTCCTTCTCTGCTGTCCACTCATACAGCCGAACCTGGGAAAACAAGTCAGACCCCTGAAAGCCAATGCTGAAAGCATCAGGTACAAGACCTCCAGGGTCCAAAATGATTATCTTCTTCTTTTAAAGAAGGACACTAATGGGAGAGCCCCTGGGGACCTTACCGTGCTGTTTATGCTGGCTAAGAGTTTTCCATTGAATTCTACCATGGAATAGACAGCCCCTTTCACTTCTTTCTCAGCCACCGTTTGCAATTTACCTGGGATTAATAAAACAGACCTTGAAAAATGCACATTCCATGAGGCTTCCAAAATGCAAAGAGTTACACTCCAAGACCATGGTTGCAATGCTTATCCTTATCCAGAAGTGTTGTGGCAATGACACAACTCACATTAGTACGTGATATACCATTGGTTTGTACAGCAATAATCTCTCTACCTCCCTGAGACTTTTCCTGATACAACACTGAAAGAAATCAGCAGCTCAAGACCATGAGAATAATTCCATCAAAAACTTCCCTTTTACTGGTGAAAAGGTGCTACCCATCTTTTTGCTGTGGAGGGCAGCACATAATTATTAGATTGAAGGGCTGGGTTGCTTTCATTTGTCTGAAAGATGTACTGGTCACCATTCTAGCTGAAGGTCAGAATATGAATGTGATAAACATAGAAAACAAAAATAAACTGGGAAGAACTTAGAGGACAGTTCTGAAAATTTATGGTCACCTTTGGAATGGTGTTCGTTGTTCTTAGGCTTATATTGGTTCTGCTAGGATCCTGAGACCGATCTCAATAGGTCTCTTTTTATTATTTCCCCAACATGTGATGGAATCTCCTGTTCTTAAACAGATGGGCTGGCTATCTGTTGGGAGTGTTTTGATTTTTTATTCCTGCATGGCAGGTAGTTTGACTGGATGGCCTTTGCAGTCTTTTCAGACTATGATTTGATGAAATAAGGTGGGAGGATACTAATAAAAGGATGCTCTACTCAAATTTAACTAATTTAATTTTTATTCTGAGGTTTCTGGGGCTAGTTAAAGATTTTTGATTTTTCTAGGACTTTCAATTTCTTGTTTTTAAATCTATAATTTACTGTACTTCGTGGTATAATTGTTGCATTTTACCCCCTTTTTTGTTGGAAAAAATTGGAGTGGGACTATTATGCAATTAAATAAAATCCGAAACTGTCTACGCAGACGCAGGAGACCTATATGTGTGCATTTCACAGGGACCATGCAGAAGAAAGGGAAAAAAACCATTTTGGGACAGCCAAAATGATGGGGTGTGACTATTATGCTAAGAAATACAGTATTTTTGTTGCTTTAAAGGTGTTTCACTACAATAACATCATTCTCTGATGGATTCTAGCTTATGTATAGTTGCCTTTCATGATTATTTTATGCAATTGACCACTTATAAATAAGAAAACAAATTAAAATGTTGAAATGCTATGATTTTAATAAAAAGCTATAGACATCCCTCGACTCATATGAAACAGATAAGGCTGTTCTTCAGACAATAAAAAGGGCCCATGGCTTCTAGAGCAGATGAACGCAGGACCCGATCTCTTTCATAAGCACAGACCAGTTATAATAATAGCCAAATGGGCTTTAAAAGATCAAAAACCTCAACAGTTCCCAAGTAGCAATGTGGAAATTTTATGAGATATCCAAGTCTTACCATCTGAATAGTGGAACACCACAATGCGTCCCTGTTTGGGTTCAGCCTCATCAGGATACACCATAGCTGTCCCCACAATAAAATATGTGTTGGGGTCTTTGCCCAATTTGCAGGAAACCAGACTTAGTGCATATTCATTTTGCAGGAACTGATGAGCATGAAGCACTGAAGGTGAAAAAGTGAAGAATTAAATTAACATCCCAAATAAGTTCTCCAATGAAGTACTGTATGTGAAACACGCAACATTTGAAACTACCCTAAGCTACCCCTTTAAAAAGCAGAATCCATTTCAGCATCTTCCTCAAATTACCCCAACAAAACCCTCTCCTCACATCCTCAATTGCTTCTCAAGTTCTGAAAAGCAGTAAAACAAGATGTAAAAAATACAACTTTGCATGAGTTGGGAATAATACCTTCAAATGTGTGTTGGTCTATGATGAGCAGATTGTGAACTTCTACTTCCTCACCAAATGATGTCTCATGTGGGGCAGTGCTACTAGAGAACAACTTGCTGGAACTCACACTGCTAGAGAGGGCCTGAAACATGGAGAAAAGAGTACCTCTTTTGAATTATGGGTCGTGGAAACATGGATGAGAAGGAAAACAGGAATGTACAACAAAGATGATGACATAACCCAGACTCAATGAATAAAGGAAGTTGATGGCCAACATGTGTAAGAGAAAGGGAGGGCTTGCATTAGCAAATAAAGATATGCTACGCTTACACAGATCAGGGCCATATTTGGACTGAGAGGAAGGAGACAATGGAAAGGGTCAGGAAGACTGTTGTGTTTATGGCACTATCAAGAAGAAGTGGATTAGTACTGCCAGTTTTTTTTTTCCTGTTTATTGAAGAGGTGCTTGGAAATGAGCCTAGAAGGAATGAAATGCCAAGATGTCCTAGGGGATATTTCTATAAAGGGAGAGGGGAAAATTTAAATAAACAATAGAAAATTAGGAGAACAAATAACTGGAGATGCCCCAATTTTCAGCCAGACTAAAATATTCATGTTGTAAAATAGCAGAAGTATCTAAATCCAAAAAAGGGGGGATTACAGAACTCTCCACTCTAGTTCAAACTGTTAGGCAAGAGATGGAGAGGGCAACTCACCAAACAATGCTCTATGACATCATGGACATCATATATACAGTAGAGTCTCACTTATCCAGGCCGGCGGAACGTCAGATAAGCAAAAATGTTGAATAAGGAGGGATTAAGGAAAAGCCTATTAAACGTCAAATTACATTATGATTTTACAAATTAAGCACCAAAACATCGTGTTTTACAACAGAATGACACAAAAAGCAGTTCAGTACACAGCAACGTTATGTAGTAATTACTGTATTTACGAATTTAGCACCAAAACATCGCAATGTATTGAAACAGCTGTGGATCTGGGCAGGAGGCAGACTGCATTGGATAATACAGAAAGCTGGATGAGCAAAGATTGGATAAGTGAGACTCTACTATAGTTGCAAAAGTCATAGAACTTATTCCAGTTGTTATAGCATCCTAATGGGATATTATTTTTGCCTTTCTGCATAATTCAAAAACCCCAAATCTTCCAACAATGGTCAAACTCCAGAAGGGGCCCTTTTCAGAATGACCAACTGTCCCATATTTCCTGAGAAATCCCATATTTCAGCTAGTTTTTTGGGATTTTTCCGTGTTGCTTTTCTGTTTCTCACTATATTTAGAGGTACAGCCTCACTCTGTGTGTGTATATATTAAGGGAGAACTAGGGAGATGTTGGGGGGTGCAATGAAGTGCAGGGATTAGGGGAGGGAGAGTGGAAAAGAAAGAGAGGGAGAAGCCATGCATGAGCAATGGCCCCTCTTCCCTCCTCCCCTGAGATGTGGAAAATTCAGTAGGTTCCCCTCTCCTCCGCTTCAAGCCTTTCTCATTGGTTTAGTCCAAGCCCCATCCCAGCAGTGAAAAAAGGGGCAGGGATTAGGGGGTCTCTCCCCTCTCCCAACACTTCTAGGAAAGTGACGGAAGAGAAGGGAGGAAAGGAGGAGAAGAGGAAGAGGAGGGGAGAAAAATTAAGGATGAGTAAAAGATGGGAGAGAGGAAGAAAAAGAAGGGAAAGAGGAGAAGGGGGTGAGAAGGAGAATAAAAGAAAAAAAGAGAAGGGGAGAGGAATAGAGGGAAGAAGAAGATGATGATGAAGAAAAAGAAGAAGAGGATGGGGAAGAAGAAGAGAAAGAGGAGAAGAAGAGAAGAAGAGGAAGGCAGATGACGAGGAAGAGAAAGAGAAGTTTACCATATTCCCAACAACTTTTCATTTATAACTAACAATATGCATACATGAAATGAAACAAGGTCAGGCAAGATATTCTTTCCCACTTCAAGTTTTATTACAAGGTTCATTGCTGACAATGCTACTGCACCCCAACACTGAATGTCTGTGTTTCTCCAGCCCTACTTTACAATCCTCCCAATGCAGATGCTGCTAAAAAACATCCCCCTAGACAGAGGATAAGAAATAAAAGTAGAATGTGACTGCAACACAGCCTTTGTAAAAAAAAAAAAACCAATTCACCGACAGATAATAAATTGTTTTGTTTAAAATTATTCATTTCATGAACATGTGTTGGAGTGATACTATGCTGCTAAAATGTGCAAAATTTGTTACGATTAAATCTCCCTTACATTCACGACCACTTGTTGATTATCCCAGGCCCCTTTGTGCTGTCATTTACTGCTGGGAAGGGGAGGAGATAAGTAATTAACATCATGAGGATCTGGCTATTTTGGGCTACTGCCCTCCAGTTAAGAGTGCATTCACATTACTTCCTCCAACAAAGCTGAAATCAGATTATTCTCTGTGGTTTGATTTCTTTTTTCTGTCCCATCCCAACCAGTAAGTGGCAGCAGTGCATGGGCCCCTGCCAAGGACTGAACAATTGCCAGTGGTTAGGAGGATATGGAAATGTGCATGCAGAGCTATGTGCCGATATAGGGTCTTGGTCACAGTGCCTTTTTACCTGAGTACTTGCACTGGGCCTCAGTGCTGTGGTGCCTCCGCTGGCATCCTGAACCTCAATGCGACTGGACAGCACACCGAAACACTGGGATACTTCTTGATAGCAGATCTTCCTGTATGACAAAAACAGGCACAAGGGCAGGGAGAGACAATAAATAAGCACACAAACAATAACATAGGAAATGAGGTTCATACTCACTTTTTCCCTTTCCCCAACCCCCCTTAATAGACCTCAGAGCTCCAAGTAGCAGCAGCATTCTGCTGATTTAGCATTATACATAGTTCTACACACCAGAAAAAAGGAAGAATACACTTATTTGGGCAAAGAAAAGGGCAGCAATCTCTTTTATCTATTTTCTTCAGTCTAAAATTGACAGGCTTAATGTAATCCAAGAACAACTGGCTCTACTTACCTGGGTGACTCCGAAAGGGGGACAGTACGGATGTGGAGCTTCTGAATTTCATCAATGGTGCCAATTGTCAAAGTGCTGTTGTTGGCCAAAGCAAGGCTGCAAAGATAATGACAAAGAGGAGTACATTTATTCCAGTATGTGGCTGACTTGTGAAAGACTACATTTCATCTTAAAAAAGAAGAAGAAACAAAATAGGGAAGGAGTTTAATCATACGCAAAAGAGCAAGTGGTTTTCCCTGTTAAAGTTTTACACCAGTTTGGGGGGTGGGGAGAACACTGCCAGAGTCTTTCTGGAAACAACAGTGACTTATCAAGTGTTGAATAAGAAGAAAGAAAAGAGGAAAACCCTTTCTCTTCAAACTTAGATATAGAGATGGCGCGAATACTTATCAGTCAGGAAGGGACAGGGGGAGTGAGCTTCTGTGCTCTACAGGCCACAGGACACACCCACCTGTCAGGGTATCCATCTGAGTTGAGAGGACACATATAGTTCACCTCCTTAAGATTGACATTGGAAAAGACCAGTTTGTGATTGCTGCTGTAAATCACAGTCGGGCGGTCAGAGCAGGCAAATACATTGGTGGTGGAAAGAGAGCGGAATGTCCTTAAAACAGTGGGCTGAGTTCCAAGAGTCACTTTCTTACGATCACTCAGCAAACCTGTTGCAGGAACAGAACAGAATTAGATGTTAACGAGCATTAGAACGTGCAAAAAAGAAGAGGAAATGCATTGCCACGTCAAGAGTTCTTTATCTAGTACATGTAGAGCAGGTAACAGTTTCAGGAAATTAGAGCAAAGGGGAAAGTCACCTGCAAGAGTGTTCATTAATTTCCTGGGGTCACATTTGGAATTGGTGTCTACACAATCTGTAGCAAAAATAGAAACTGTAATGACAGTCATGGCTATAACTTGCCTGTTTCAATGTTCAGCCCAAAATAGAAGAGAGCCCCATCTCCAAGGGCACAAAGCAGATAATGGCTGTTTTCAAAGGTGGTCATCAGAATGGAACGTGGGATAATCTCTGCAAGAGAGGAATGGAGTTGGTCAACATCACGTTTCCAGACCTTCTCCTTTCCCAATGCAGATTACACACCAGCAGCTCCTACCTCCTCCCAACATCTCCTTGTGTAACAGATCAAATGAGGGCAGCTTAAGAATACGCGCCGAGATGTCAGTCCAAAGGCCAATAGCACACAAAGGGGACATGCCACTGGCATCTCCCAAGGGAGTGATGTCCAGACAGGCCACCTCGTGCTCCATCTCTGTACAACTGACAAGGAAGGAACAAATCAGGATTACAGCAGAACAAAGCTTCAACACAAAACAGCCCAGAACAGGGCTCTCACACACTAACCTTATTTGCTTGAGTTCCTGGGGGTGGATCTCTAGATAGTAAAGCACTCTCCCTACAGCTACCACCACTTGACTGCTGTTGCAAGAAGCCACACTAATGTTCTTCCCATTTGGCTCTTTCCACTCACTTACAAGGGCCTTGGGCTCCTGAGTGACAAGTCGTACTGAGGCGGATGTTATCTGAAATGAGAAACCAAAATAGTTGCTTCTTCCCAGCTCAAAACCAGGCTGTTCATTAATCTACTGTCTTCCAACATTGCCAAGACATCAAATTATCGAGACTAATCCTCAAGAAGAACTTAGCCATTACCTGAATTAGCTGCTGATGAGCCACATTGCCACAGAAGAAAGTTTGTTGATCATCCACAAATCCTGTCAACTCTGTTTCCTCTACCTCTTCCCCATTCAACATCAAGACCCTACAAGATGCAGGAAGTTCAAGTGAAACTCAGCAGAGAACATGCAATAATCCTTATTAGGACACCCAATCCTTCAACAGATCCCAATTCTCCTACCTGGTTTGTCCCACAAACGACAGCACTAAAGTGTTATCAGTTTCGTGATGAGGGTCTGATCTCAGAGGCCACAATCCTGCAATCCAGGGACAAAGATTTTGTGTTTTAATTAAATATTTTAGTGGCATGCAAAACCAAAAATATGCCAACCGAAGACATCTCTATCCTCATTTCTTATGAGAATATACAATATTCATGCTGTGCCAATAATTCGCATTCTTGGCTTTGTGTAACTTAGTTTAACAACTACACATTTACTTACTCCATATAATTCATCCTGATTTTAAGAATGTTCGCAAAATAATTTTTAAAAAAATAAGCAGGGAGGCAAGTCAGGAAAGGCAAGGCAAGAATGCGAACGGGGAAGATGTAAGATCTAAAGAGCAGAAAAATGCGATACTAAATAGAATTCTTATTTTCTGAAAACCTGTTTGACCTCCTAAAACTTTATTAAACACCTTCAGTTTCATAAACCTCAGTAATGAATCATTTGGATTATGACTCAGTACTGAAAGCTCATTTGTAAAACTGATTATGTGACTACTTTTGCAATAAGTCAAAACCGTAACTGTTTCTGACATGTGCTATCATAGCCAAAGATGCCAAAAATAATCAATTTGCTTCAGAATGACACACCTTTAATCCCTGGCAGATCAATGCTGGCATGTTCATGAATCCCAATGCCATTCCGGATGATCCTCAGAGAGCCCTCCTTAAAGGCACCAGAGCAAGTAACCAGCTGTGACAAAATGAAGATTGCTATTATTAAAACCTTCTCATTCAAAACAGGTACTAACAATAAGGAGTCCCAAACATAACATTTATCTTTGGACATGATTAATCTAGTTTAGATCTGAAGAATAAATAGATTTTCCCTATATTTTACATATGGTCAACGAGGTAAAGGTCTCAATGGAGACAACATCCTGCAGTCAACCCAAACCATGTGAAAAAGCAAGAGTTTTTGAGAAAAGCCCACTCATCAGACTTGGGAATAGTGCACAATTCCCCAAAAAAGCCTTTCTCAAACCAACACTGGGAACACTAGAGGAGATATGCTGGATCAGGTCCAGTGCAGGAGCAGGTTTCCTCAAAGGCCAACCAGCTGCCTTTCAGCAAGCTCACAAGGAAGGCAATACTTTCCAGCAAGTGATAATTATACTGTCTCTGACACTGGAGGTAATACACAACATTATAATGAACAGCTACTGATGGTCCCATCTCCCAGGACTTTGCTTTAAAGTCTTTTGAAGTCACCCAAGCTAATAGAAGTCATTCCATCAGCAGAGTGACAGGACTGGATCTTACTTTCCTACATTATTGCCCGTTTCCAAAGAGATCAAGTTATTTTTCTTTCTCTTTCGGTATTGATAACAATAGTGCCTAAATCCCCTAAAGGTGCCACATCCTGTTGAATCTTGGAAGCTAACCTGCTTAGTACCTGGATGGGAAACCAACAATAAATAGCAGGTGCTATAGGCTTTATTTCAGAGGAAGGAACTATCAAAACTACCTCTGAATATTCCTTATCTAATTCTATGAAATCCATGGAGTTGCCATAAATCGACAGGTGACCTGAAGGCACATACACAGCACACAGTGATAACAGTGGTGAAAGAGGGGAAAAAATCAAACTAGCTAACCCTGTTAACTCATTTATTTAATGAGCAAAATTGCCCAGTATTGTTTGGTCTAATTTCTAAGGTCTCTTTATCTTACTCACCAAATAGCCAGAGGAATAATAACTTCAGAGTCTCTCATCAGATTAACAGCAGCCAGCATGGTAAAATACACAGAGCATCAGGCTTGACACAGAAAGATCTAGATTCAAAACTGTGCAGCCCTGATACTGACCAATGATTAATCACAGATCAAACAATTTTGTCTAGACTAACAATTCAGTGTTTTGTGAAGGCAAAATATCTGTCTTTTGAATAAGGAGAATCATATATATAGCTCAGAGAAACTTAAGACAGAAGATAGGATTAAAACACGATTGAGAATGTCCTCTCCTAATAAGATAAGAAATTCAAACATATGGAAGAAAGAGTGAAATTTACCTGCCCTTGGCCTTGTCTCTCAAGATCTACTACACACATGTCCACAATGGGTCCAAGGTTGGTGAAGGTTTCCATGGCGACGACATATGAACCTTGTTCATTACTGTCCACGTTGAGCTAGTAATGGAGATAAGACTATTATAATCTTCCAGAAAACCACACCAAAGTAAGAAATTGACACAAATGCCAAACTGTAAAAACGATGAGAGGTCGTAAAAATAAACTGAATGTCCCCGCAGATATGCCATTTACGTATATAGTAAGCAGAAGATAAGCAAGTAGCCTTTGACAACAATCAAATTAGAAAATTCACCAAGGGCTACACTTTACCTTCACAAGTTGAGAGTCCCCAAGTCGAGAGCCAACAAACACAACACCGTTGTCTAGGTATGTCAGGCATTCTGCAATTGATGTCTACATGTGGATAAGGTGAAAAATACAATGTTAAATTTTTAAAACATTTAAAATATTTTTAAGATTGTACAATTCAATTATATCAATACAGAGAAAAAACTACCAGTCATCCAGTTCTGAAATATGTCAGATCTTTTGATCATGTGATGCAACAGACCAAAATTATATTTTTGTAGGGGGTTTTTCAGCATTTTTGTCATTAATTACATTGTAACTCCTTTTACATTGTTTTTAATTTAGTCTTGTCTTAATTTTGTTTAATATTAACATTTACTTTAGGTGTGTTCTGTTCTAATATATATTTTAAGCCACTTTGATCTCACAATGAGAGAAATGTGAGATAAAAATAAAATACATGGTAAACAAATACGAGAAAAAATTGAAGGAGGATACAGAGATTGAATCCATACAGCTATAACATTACAAGAGGAAGAATCTGACAGACCACTCTCTTTCAGTTTAATCAGTTTCACGGGATGGTCATAAAGTTAACGCATTTCTCCAAGAGCCTTTGATTAACTTCTAGGATATAAACACTCCATACGTCTACTTCTGTGTATACAAGAGCTAACATGATGAAGTACTCCTAAGTGTTAGACTATAACTGTGGGATACTGGCATTCAAATCCTTCTACAGTGGGTGACCAAGAACAAATCACACTCTCTTAAACCTTAGTGTAAGACAATGGCAAATCTCTTCTGAATAAATCTCACTAAAAATATCACAAGATAGGAAGGCTATATGTTGTAATCAATTTGAAGGAACAACAACTTATGAAATAAGTTGATAAGCTGAAGAAGCACGAAAAAGTATATTTCTGACAAAGTCTCAAAGGGTAGAGATACAAAAGTTCTCACCATATGAATTCCAACAGACAATTCTCTTGATGACAAAAGCCTCTTGAATATGATATGCCTGGCCCCTTTAATACAGGTTCAACCCAAGTTCAAAAACTTTATAGCAAAGCAAAGAAAATTACTGCTTGAACTAGCATTTCCTAGGGGACCTCCTTCCCAACCCTTTTAGCTTCTCAAGTGCCTGCTCCAGCTTGAGCTGCCACCAAAACCAGAATGGAAGAATGAGACTTACCTCTCCAAGTAGCTCCACACGCAAATCCTTGAGACTTACACCACCATCCATTTGTTCCTCCTTCTCTAATAGCAGCATGAATAGGCGACCCTCCATGTCCCCCAGAAGGTAACGGGAACCATTTGGATCAACACGGTTATGACATACAATTGTACTTTGCTGTTTCATAAAAGAGACACAATTCAGAATTCTTTTAAGAGAAAAGGTAGTGTTTACAGTGGATACTCTTGATAGAAAAAAAATCTCAGGCCTGGAAGCTATTGGATACACTTAAATAAGCCAGAAAACACGACATAACTATTAACAAGAACAGGCTGTTTACCTGTAACTGTGGTTCTCTGTGTGGCCATGTGTGCATTCACACAATCAGACTATCTGTGTCTGTGCTGTTTTAGGAAAGTTCTCTCTTAAATCCTCAGTTCCATGGCCAAAGCAGCAGCCAAAGAGTTAAAGAAATACAGGACAAGGCAAGGGGAGGATAGGCAAGGTTGTGTGAATTCACAGACAACCACTTGAAGAAGCACAGTTACAGGTAAGCAACCTTCTCTTCTTCTTTGTGCATCACATTTCTCAACATTCCTACCATTGGTCTGACTGGCTCTGACTACTGAGAACTGAAGTCCAAGAGTCTCTCCAAGGGCCACATAGAGTTCACCAATGCATGTTGGGCAAATGGAAACTCTCTACATGTTCTGCACTTCAATCCCAATCAGTCTCTGCCAGCATGACGAATGATTACGGAAGTTAAAACTCAAAACATCTAACAATCTACTCTCTGCCTATACAGATCGAGAACAATAGTGCTGCATTGTGGAGATGGAATAGTAACAATTCTCTAAACTGTTCGAACTTCTGAAAACTAGAGCTAATCTTTTCTTTTACCTCTAAATACAAAGATCCCAAAATTGAAATGTCACAGTGTCAACATCACAAATTATGTTTGCAACAAGATTTAGCTACAAGAAAACTTCATTGCAGACAAAGTAAGTTGATTTAAAGTGACACCACTGCTTCTCGGATTGTGACATGGGTCACTGAATAAGCTTTGTTTGCTCCCAGAAGAATAGTAGTGCTCCTTGAAAAGGCAAACCTGTAGGGCTTTCTGCAGCAATCTACCTGCCTCAAATCTCAAAGGTCTTTCTACACAAAACTGTACATGAAATCCTTCCCTCCAATTTCAGTGCAGCCCTAGTACAATGTGTAAGCTATATCAGCTTAGATACTCAAAGGACACATGCTGAAAGAATACAAGAATGGGTGATACTCCTAGCTCCAAATCAACATCTTCCAAAGAGAAAAATGCACTCACCTTGATAATGGGTGGGGCTATAGCGAGATATTTATCACCATTGTGGTAGGTGATGGATTCTTGTCCAATAATGATAGCTCCTCCAAATGGTTCAGGCACTGTAAGGAAGAGCATGAACATGAAGTGAGTATAAGATTAGTGATAGGGGAAAGTAATAGGAAATAAACTACAAGAAAAAAGCAAAGCACAATAAATTTTCCCCCTCTTCTGTGTGGGATCTTCAAATCTTTGCCTATTGTTTTGTTGTTCATTCGTTCAGTCGCTTCCAACTCTTCGTGACCTCATGGAACAGCCCAAGCCAGAGCTCCCTGTCGGGCGTTGCCACCCCCAGCTCCTTCAAAGCCAGGCCAGTCACTTCAAGGATACCATCCATCCAGCTTGCCCTTGGTCAGCTCCTCTTCCTTTTTCCTTCCATTTTCACAAGCATCATTGTCTTCTCTAAGCTTTCCTTTCTTCTCATGATGTTGCCAAAGTACTTCCTCTTTGCCTCTAATATCCTTCCCTCCAGTGAGCAGCCGGGCTTTATTTCCTGGAGTATGGACTGGTTTGATCTTCTTGTGGTCCAAGGAACTCTCAGAATTTTCCTCCAGCAACACAGTTCAAAAGCGTCTATCTTCACTCAGCCTTCCTTATGGTCCAGCTCTCACATCCAAAGTTTACTACGGGGAATATCATTGCTTTAACTATGTGAATCTTCTTTGCCAGTGTGATGTCTCTACTCTTCACTATGTCATCAAGATTGGTCATTGCTCTCCTCCCAAGAAGTAAATGTCTTCTGATTTCCTGGCTGCAGTGTGCATCTGCAGTAATCTTTGCACCTAGAAATACTAAGTCTGTCACGGCCTCCACATTTTCTCCCTCTATTTGCCAGTTATCAATCAGTCTGGTTGCCATCATCTTGGTTTTTTTTTTTTGATGTTTAATTGCAACCCAGCTTTTGCACTTTCTTCTTTCACTTTGGTTAGAAGGCTCCTCGGCTCCTCCTCGCTTTCAGCCATCAAAGTGGTATCATCTGCATATCTAAGGTTGTTAATGTTTCTTCCAGCAATTTTAACTCCAGCCTTGGATTCATCAAGCCCCACACATCTCATGATGTATTCTACATACAAGTTGAACAGGTTGGGTGAGAGTATACAACCCTGCCATACGCCTTTCCCAATCTTGAACCAGTCTGTTGGTCCATGGTCAGTTTTTACTGTTGCTCCTTGGTCATTATACAGATTCCTCAGGAAACCGACAAGGTGACTTGGGATCCCCATCCCACCAAGAACTTGCCACAATTTATTATGATCCACACAGTCAAAGGCTTTAGAATAGTCAATAAAGCAGAAATAAATGTTTTTTCCCCCTGAAACTCCCTGCCCTTCTCCACTATCCTGCAGATGTTGGCAATTTGTTCTCGCGTTCCTCTGCCTTTTCTGAATCCAGCAACTCTTGCTCCATGTATTGCTAGTCTACCTTGCAGGATCTAGAGCAGTACCTTGCTGGCATGTGAAATAAGTGCCACTTTACAAAAGTTTGAGAATTCTTTAGCATTTCCCTTTTTTGGTATGGGGGTGTAAGTGGATTTTTTCCAATCTGATGGCAATTCTTGTAGACATAATTATATTCTTACCTAACTGCTCTTTAATACTCTTTAATGCTCTTTAATACACACAGAATCTCCCACTTTTTCAAAGGAAGAAATCAGTTTGTAAAAACACTGAGTATGCACTAGTGACTATGAAAAAAGTAAAACAAACTAAGAACTTATAGAAGTCAGCAAGCTAACTATAATATAACAATACTGCTTCTCGGACTTTAAGAGAAGAACTTTAATGTTATGTCTAGCTTCTCTTCTTGCAGTTGAATCTGTTCTTAGATAGTGATCATTAGCTTGCATTACAAAAAGTACAGTATAGAAACAAATAAATATTACAAGTTTCTGCAGCCTCTCATTCATTATCCACTATCCCAAGTTATCCTTACTATATTGATCACCTTTGCAGTCTAGGTCTTGTTTTGTTTTTGTTTTTGAAATAACATCCCTGTTGAATTTTTAGTGATTTAAACACATGAGGTCATCCAGAAAGCAAGCACCTTAAAGGTGATGACTCAAAAACCACAAGTGTTAGAATTTTGGACTACATAAATGTAGCCAGCTAATCTGACAGATCTCTGCTTTGACTTAAGCAGAATTGTGTTTACTCTCTTTAGCAGGCTTCTGCATATATCATTCTGGTGGAAAACATCATGCAACATTTCAGTAAACATATGAAGGCTATATATGTCATACCCACAACAGCATTTCTGAGCCTCTAGTTTAATTCTGGGCAGTGCTGGCTAAGCTTTATGGGTGGCTCAGCTGCTAGCTTCATATTTTAGTTTCAAAAATATGGTACCAATGAGTGGTTTGATTCTGCTTATTCACTAAGACACAAAAAGCCATTGAAGAATCACAAAGTGAGATTTACTAAGGAGCAGCAACACTAATGCCACCACCACCAATATTTGCAAGCACATGTTAACTGGGAGTAGAGAGGCTTATAATGGTTTTACTGTGAAAGTCTCCTTTTTATGCACTTCAATAGATTGCTATATTTAGATGAGCCAAAGTGGCCAGAAGGGTGGCTGAAGAATATAAGGGTGCAAAACCAGCTTTTCTTTTATGTGTTTGTTTGTTGCTTTTGTAGTGGTTGTTAGCAACCAAGCCATCAATACAGGAAGCTCCCATTTATCTGACAAGTTAGGGAATGGAGCACTGCCAAAAGGAGGAATTCACTGAAAAGAACCCAGGTTATTTTAGCTTGCAAATGCATTTTGGTCACTGAAAAATGTAAGTAAAACACTAGCTATAACTTTTGAATGCATTATAAAGTTAAAAGAGTTTTTGCACTCATTCAAATGTGATTCAAATAAAAGAACATTCTTTCTGTAAGCAGGTCTTGGGACAGCAGACATGCATGCAAGTGTTCACAAGTGAATATCACAGGCAAGGAAAACTGATAAAAGAGCAGACTGCCCATCAAATTAATGGGACTTGTCTGCAGTTCGTCAGCACTGAAAGAACGAGTCATGACAAAGCAAAGTATCAAAAGCTAGAGGAAGTCTTAGTTGTTGTTGCTTCTGCGTAGGCAAACATTTCATCAGCAACTACAGGTAATTTACTAGAATGTTTTAAAGGATCTACTAGGAAAAACACAAGTGATAGGGACAAAGGTGAATAAAATATTCAGCTGCCACCAAATGTAAGACTTTTCTGATAGAATGAAAAACTGTCAACACAAGGTGACTGCAGAAAAATATATAGCTAACATGCTAAAAGGATAAAGAAAGCTGACTTACTAATTGCAGCTTTTCGGTCTAGGCAACTGCTAACAGATCACTTATGAGCATGAGCATACCTGCAATTACCATGGAGGCCTCTGCCTCCACATTCTCCTGTTTCCAGGGCCCCTTGTTAAACTCCTTCTCTCGTAAGGACACTTCATACGTCTTGACATGCCGACCTTGTGGATCCTAGGGAGAAGAAGACAACGCACACCAAAGTTTTGTGACGGAGTACTGCAGTGCTCTCACTCAATACCAAGTAAGACAAGTAGAACTCAAGATTGTTTCTGTCTCAAAGTCTCCTGTAAAAATAGCTGGCTTTCTAAAACTACCACATGCAAAAAGTAATAATGAGTGAGGGATAATTATCACTACTGTTATCGAATTAAGGTAATTTGAAAATTTTAAAAGGAGCACCTTTGTTCCACAAAGTAAGAGTGGGAGCTTCTCTAGGTCTGAAGAATGCTATTTTGGTACCACAGCAGCCAATGGGAGTTGGAACATTATGTAACCTGCAAGTTATTTTCAGATCAAGAAATGAGTCTTTCTGAGCAAAATGAATAGGTAACAATAATTCCTTGTCCCATGTTCCCCAACTAATCTCTCCTCATATCAACTAAAATATTCCATTTCTATGTAAGCATTGCTGGTAAGATTTCAGTGACTTATATAACTTGGGTAAGAACTAAAATCTTCCAGCTAAAACACTGACTAAAGATGTGCAGATGAAGAGAAAATCCCAAAGATAGTCAGGATTCAAAGTCAAACAATTCCACTCATTCCAGGCAGTTTTGGACTTGTGTTTCTGGAAGAGCATCCAGTCCCATGGGGAATGCCAAAGTGATTTTGAATCTGAGATAAATTCAAAAAACTCACCATAGTGATTATCAATGTGGAACCAAGAAAGGACAGTACTCCTGGCTAATTAAGTTGGTCCAATAAAATTACTATCTTACAACATTTTTGTTTCCTTTTCATCCAAAAGGGGGGCTGTCACACTGAGCACTCAAGTACTTTTTTTGTTAACCTCTCCTATAGATAAGGAAGAGGGATGAAGGAATATGGCCTTCCATTGTTGACTTTATTGATTTTATCCAGTACAAAATTTTCGGGGACTGTTGCCAAAGGCACTAATCGCACTGTCTTGTGACCACCATCCCATAATTCTGTGATGAACAGTAGATAAAAGCCTATAGAATGGAGTCCAGTCTAGAAGCCAAGCAAATTAGCAGTGTGGATATAGATTGTCCCACCCCTCTCCTGCCAGCCTAATCTTCCGTACTAGACAGACAGATTATTCCACACTCAGCATAGAAACCAAGAGAACTGGTGGCAAAAGCATGAAGCATTCTGTTGCACCAGTATATGCTTCTGAGTAAAATACACAGGATGTTCGTGGTGAACTAAGAGCTAAAGAACAGAGTATAACAGAAGTAAGAACTGATGATGTTTTATTGGGTCAATGTTAAGATTTTTGAAAAAAATGAAAGCCATTAGATCAAACAAAAGGCTTTGATCAGGACAGAAATGCAGGCCCTATGTACACTACCACATAATGCAGTTTGGGACTACATTATATAGCTAGTGTATACTCATATAATGCAATTTAACTGCACTGAATTGCAAGTCTACACTAACTATATATCACAGTTTCAAACTGCATTATATGGCAGTGTAAATGGGGCCCCAAATATCAAACCTGGTCAGCCTACGGGCAAAAAATGACTTCTCTTCACTAGCATTTGGCAGACTCATTTAATAACTACAAGCCCCTTATTATAGAAGTTTATGGCATCCTGAAAAATGATATTGCAAGAAATATTGCTATAATTTATAACTTTATTATTTGGAATTTTTCCTGATATTCAAGTCATGAACTAAATAATATTTTGTTAAGAATGGTGAGTAATAAGGATAACTAGATAGAATTTAGCTTATAGTCTGAGTAATAGGAATGACTAACAATAAAGCTACAGAATATACTCAAAGACAACAACACATTGATCACTGAATTGTTTAAGAATACCAGACCACTATTCTAATGAAGGCAGCAAACAATATTATCTTTCAAAGAATTGCACATAAAGGATGTTCAAAATTAAGCATTTTCTAGCATTTTTAAGCATTTCCTACAGAATGGAATAAATTCTAGCCTGGCTGGATGTAACATGCTGCACTAAACAGTCAAAACCTCATACAGACATTGGGTTGATAAAGAGTGATCCAGGTGTGACCCAAGTGTATTTAATCAGTATGAAAGGAGGGAGAAGATGAAACTGCATACCTCCAATTGGCCCTTCCATTGCCTAAAGTATGTGAATAACAGTGGGTCTAGAAGACGGGAGACGCTACTATCCTCAGAAACTCTCCCTATTAGCTGGAAACCTTGGATATCAGCTCTCTTGAGAGAGTGTCCATGAATGGCAGAGGCGTTTTGCTTCAGCTTGATGTCCCCCATGCATAAAAAGCAACAGAACCAAAGGAGGAGGGGGTTTGGGGCAGAGCTAGTGTGCTCTTTCAATTCGAATGTTATGTAAGCATTCTTTTGATTATTCTTGTATAGGAGTATTGAAAAATCTGGATTTGGGGACTTTAATTCAATTTGGGACTGCAAACACTGATCAAATCATGATTTGTATGAAGTATTTAAGACACACTTTACTGATTCAACTATCCTAAGAAACTGTTGTATAACAAACCCAAACACCTCCTCTGGAGAGAGGAGACAACACTAGAATTTCAGTCCAGTTCCGGCAAACTAGTTTGTTAGAACAGACATGCTGTATCTGAATAAGCTATTTTAGAAAGGGACTGGCCCAGTTATATGAACAAGAATCTTAAAGGCATCATAAAAAGATAAGAGAGGAAATGGGAGCAAATCAGTGAAACATTGTTTGAAAAGCTGTATCCAGGAAACTGTCGAATTTTTCATAACAAATCTATGATGAATATTTATCTAGTCTGCAATCCAAACCATGTGTCATGAAATTAAATTTAATATGCAGGTAGGAAGGCAAAAAATAACCCATCCCACCTTCAGAAACAGTTTTGAACAGCTTATGCAAGAGTAAGCAAGATGAATAAAATGCCTCTCTCTAATGAAAAACATTAGCTATGGTATATTAAACAGTTTGTTGGCAGACATACCAGCTAACCACTACCGCCGCTTATGAAAGAATGGATTGCTCGTTATAAAACATAATCAAGAAGAATGTATGGCAAGTCTTTGAAGGTTTGTGACCAATTTGACAACTGGCCTCTTTTGTATTCTATTTCACTCTCATCTGCCTCCACAGCTTTGGAACATTCATACCCGAAGCTTCCATATTGTACTCTATCTAATTAAATGGGTTGTAATCCACTAAAGCAAGATAGGTAGCCTTGAAGATGCCACAGCACACTCCCACTATCCCCACTTCCCTACTTATTATACTGAAAAACACTAACAGAGTTATCCCTAAATATGTTATACTTCAGTTGGGAACATTAGTAGTATTCTGTGGCTATGTATAACAGCCATTTTGGACTCTCCTTAAAATGGCAGCACCCACACATTTTGTTGCCATTGAAGGGGAATTTATTGGATGGATACTGCTGATAATCAAGGCAGGGAGCCAGCCTGATATAGCAAAAACCTAAATAATTTATTGTTGATGTTGTTAAGTGCCTTCAAATTGACTCTAGCCTATGGCAACTATCATAGGTATTTCTTGGCAATTTTTATTCAGAGGTTGTTTGACATCTCTATAGGACCCGACATAACCTTCCTTAGCTTCTGAAACCAGATGGGATGTAATGCCTGCAGAGCATTGAGGCAGCCTTATATCAGAGTTTAAAACTTTAAAAGGAATATTGAAAACCTAAGCTCTCAACATGGTGGAAAATTTGTGGTGATGTGTTATGTTACCCAGGGCACCAATAGTACAAATAAAAGACAAATATAAAGCGAGACAATGTTGCTGTGCACAAACATCATAAGAAACAGCCACCAATAGTCTCATCTTCCATGAATTTATCCAATCTGCTTTTAAAACCATCCCAGTTAACAGACATCACTATATTTTGTGATAACAACATCCAGAATTTAACTACAAGCTCCCTTTTTATCTCTCCTGAATCTATCCCCATTCAATTTCAGTGGATGACCACAGATTCTAATACTACTAATCATATTCTAATATTCAAATACTACTGACTACTACTAGCTCTGGGCAACAGTTTCCATTTCAACACAGAAGTTGAACATGCATACCTGATAGACGAAACAGATGGTAGGAGCCTGACACCCATACAAGAACTTGACATCAATGACTTGTAGTTCCTCCAGTCGAATATTAAAAGCTTTTAATTCCTTATTTTCTCGCTCCAGAGGAATCACTTTGAAGAGGCCATCATAGAGGCGCAATCCAATCATCCTGCACTCTGGGTCAATTATACCAATTATGCCTGTTTCTGAAGGACGACCAATACGATCCTAGAAGGCAGCAGGAAAAAAATGCAAAGATTCTTCCTTAATTCTGTATAACTTTAAATGAGCTGTAACTCAAATGAAACATAAACAATTAAACCCACTGAAACCTGTCAAAATGTACACTATTCCTTGTCTGATTTTTTAAAATGATATTCACTTACAGAACTTTTCTGTGTATGTATGTGCTTTCAAGTAACTGTCAATGCATGCTGACCCCACGAATTTCAAAAAGTTAATTTAGTCAAGGAATACACAGAGGTAATTTTGCCTGTTCCTTCCTCTGGAATTTAGCCTAAAGCAAGATCTCTTAAACCTTTTCCACTTGCGACTCCTTTTTTTGCCTAAGAAACTTTTATATGACTCCAAATATATAGGTATATAAAATAGGTAGGAAATCAAACATTTGCAAGGCTTGCTAAACGAGCTGGGTTTTTTTTCTTTTTGTTGAGTACAGGTGAAGCACCTTCTACAGAGTCCCCTGTGAACGTTGCATACTGTTGCTAACAGATAGTGTAAATTGGTGGCATTCAGAAACCTTTTGCTGCAGCCAAATATTTCACAACCCCCAACATATGAAGTCAGGAGTCACACTTTAAGCAGTGGCCTAAAACACCTTGTATTCACTGGCAGTCTCCCATGCAAGTACGACGCAGGGCTGATCTTGCTTCACTTCTGAGATCAGACCGCATCTCCTGCCTTTAGGCTATTTAGGCTTTATTTATACTATTCTTACATTTTCTGTTGGTAAGTCTGTGCCTTACAATCAGCAGCAAATCAGCAGCAAATCACTCATGCCACTTAAAAATGTGGCAAATGAATAATGGGCTCTTGCTTAGGTAGGTCACTACTGTAAGTGCTTTTAACGGAATCTTTGTACAGTACACATCTGGTTCACAGTTGTCAATTCTGCATTGTTCTGCATGAATAGCACTTGGCAAGTGCATCCAGTTTGGCACTTGTACTTCAGTTCAAGAAGTCTTAACTTGAAAAGTCAACCATTAATGTTATTCAAATTCTATATGACATTTAATATCGATATTCTCTCTTTCCCTTCACACACCCTGGGAGGTTATTATTATTATTATTAAAAAAAATAATTCACATAGTTGAAGAAATGCTAAATTGCATTAACTATACAAAATAGAGCCTATTATTTGTGTTATGTAACACAATTTTAATATTTAAATCAGGGGTGTCAAACTAATTTTCATCAAGGACCACATCAGCCTTATGTTGCCCTCAAAGGACCACTGAATCTGTGGATGGAGAATTTATAAATACTGAAAGCCAACTATATTTTTTACATAGTGAGTGCTCTTTAGATTTAACCCAATTTGGATCCCCAGATGTTATTGAATGACAACTCCCATCACCTGATTAGCCATGCAGACTGGGTATAATGGGGATTGCAATCCAACAGCACTTGTGGCTCTATGATTGGGCAAAGGTTAAAGGGCATTTTAAAGTCAGGCATCATATCCACAAACCTTATATAAAAATTCAAACTCCAGTAACATGACTGTATCCCAACTTCCATGAGTTCTAATAATGATGTCTACCAATTAGGAAAAAGGAGTAGTCCAGCATCTGGAAGGCCACATAAAATGACACGGGAGGCCAGATTCGGCCCATGGGTCTTGAGTTATACACATATGATATAAATGGATAAATTAGTAGCATAGGTGTTTGTACATAATATAATGAATTCATTCCACGATCCCCCTGTGTGTTTTCCATTTGTGTGATTAAGCCTTAGGGCACTGATAGTTCTGGCAAGCTCACAGGTTCTTTAAGCTCAATAGCTATTGTTATAAATTAACTGAGTATGTACTAAATATGCAAGCCAAAATATGAGTGTGTCAGAGCATGCTTACTTTTGTCATGTTGTACTACTGAGACAACAGGAGCAGAATGATGTCAAGCATAGTCTCAGTGGTAATCCTACATTTGCTATGAGGTATTTTCTGTATTATTAAAAACCATAATGCTACTTTGACAATACGTCACTGGAGATCCGTAATTCCACTTATAAGCATTTGTGGCAACTCTGACAAGCTCCAAACTTTCTCACAATATAGGACATAGAATATAACAGGCTTCATGCTGATCCAATTGCCTCAGTGACATAACATGACAATTAGAAGACTCAACCTTCCCATTAAATATTATGTTGCTGACTGTTTTGGCAGGGGGTTGGAGCTCTTTTTCAGGGCCTCAGTAGAACCAACCTTGACATTCCAGCCCAAAGAAATATAGTAGAGTTTGTTTTCATGCTACACTTCCAAGTGTGCCAAACACCTTGAAACTACAATGCAATTGCAAATGTAAATCATTACCTTACTACAAAATTGGGACCAAGCTCAGGATTCTCACTCTGTGCTGAGCTTAGGAGAACAATGCAAGGTCAGGGCCAAGACACAGTCTTGTTGATTGAAAAAAAAAAGATCTTTGCCACTGAAGACATCCATCATTTTCTAGTATTTTATACTAAACTTATTGAAAAGTGGGCTATCAGATATTCACTGAATCTTAATTACATAGGAGCTGGTAAAATCACACACCAAAGTAACTCATTCTGGCCATGGTCAGCCAGGTGCTTTTGGAAGCCCAACAAACAGAACATAGATGGCAATGGCCCTCCCCTTTCTCCTCTCTTTGCATACTGGTGCACAGATATTCTTTTTTGAAGAAAGAAATCAATCAGACAGTTCAGCCTCAGAACAACTATTGGGATTAGACTATAAAAAGTACTTCTGCCCTTAAATAGTATTAAAAACACCATCAGTGGAGAGCATTTTAAAAACATACATTTACAAGAATGTTATACGATGGTGTTCGGCACAGAGAGACTACAACATTTACAAAAGGGAGGAACATTAGCCCCATGTATTCTCAGTCATTGCTTGAATATTTCTCTTCCAAGTTCTGAATGGGAGCTCTTAGCTGTTCCTAAAAGAGCAACTGAGGATGCTTGAATCCCCCATCATCTTTTCCAGGCAAGAAAAAAAAGAAAGAAAGAAAGAAAGGAGATGCCTTGTTAAAGTGATGTGTGGGAAAGCTCTGCCTACTGCTTTGGTCAAGAATCCAGAGATGTCACAGGGTGCCCAAGGGTCTATGGATAGAGGAATTCAACCAAACCTAATCCCATTTTGGTTCCCCACCTTTATTACAGGAGATCTATTCAGAATTGAACAAAATGGAACAACATTATGTGATTATCAGTGATGATCTGTCAACCACACCCAATATTCTCCCTTACCTGCACATTGCCATGGGCTCGGGTGATGATGTCAATGCTCTCCCCACTTTGCTTGTACTCAAGGATGCAGGCATTATATTTTGCTGTCAGGATAAAGAGCAAATCCTTGTTCTCTCCCTTGGGAGAAAAGCGTAAGGAGATTTAATAAAAGTTCTAATTAGGAAAAATCTATTCAGTCATCTTGGACTTCCTAACTCCAAATAGCATAGCCACAAAAATAGCAATCTCTTTTATTTAAAGCAGATGTATATCCCACTTTCCTGAAACTCAAAGCTACTTGCAGTAAATAATGTAATTCAGAAAACATTTTGAAGCTCTTACTATTTTTCTGTAACTAGTTTAGATTTGTTCTTTCTTTGACTGCTGACAATTGCATTTGCTGTATTTTGGGTGGCCAGAGATTTATTTATTTATTGCTAGTTTCATGCAAATATCACATGGGCATCACAAATCACATGTACTGGAAACTCCATCACTTTTGTTGAGTATTTCAAGTGAATTGCAGCAGATAGATGAAATATCTGACTCTAAATGGCCAGCACCAGAAGAAACCATCAGAGGTAAATACTAGTTTGAGGCAGCATTACAGACACCAACTTTGGTCAGAATCGGTTCCCTGCTCTCTTCGTCAGCAGCCGCTAGTGTGTTGATACAGATTAATATCAGTATTTCAAGTTGAATCGAGATCATGTTAAATATGAAAGGGCCAGAGGAAAGCACTAAGGCCAAATCTCAACACACTCTTAGGGCAAAAGAGTTGTATGTGTGACAAATTCAGCCTTGTTTGTGGGACAGGAAGGCACAGATTCACACAGTAATGTCAAAGTACTATTTAACGGCAACTTCCACAGAGATCCATAACTCTCTCCTTGACAAAAAGCAGGAACATGATATGCGCTTGAGGGACTCAACTTGCTACTGTGGCCATGATCATGCAGCTGGGACTCATGCCAATGTTGACCCACTAACACTTGTTAACACTGACAATTGCAAGGAATTCTGGGAGATATAACAACACCTAGAGGGCTGCATGACTTCTGGCCCTGAGCTAGTGCAACCTCTAGTAATGGAGCAATAACACACTATCTGAAGAGTAGGCAAATGAAAACAAGTTCCATGCCAACCAGTATAGAATTAGCATCCTCTTCCTGGAATTCCAGAACACTCAGAAATCCTAAATAATTCATATTGATAGGTGAGACAGGGACATCTTTGTTTTCTGATGGTTAAAGATACACAAGATTTGGTTTGCTGTGAGTTTTATGGGCTGCATGGTCATGTTCCAGAAGCATTCTCTCCTGACGTTTTGCCCACATCTATGTCAGGCATCCCCAGAGGTCTGTTGGAAACTAGTCAAGTGGAGTTGATATATCTGTGGAATGTCCAGGGTGGGATGAAGAACCCAGTGATTCTGGCCATGAAGGCCTTCAACAACACACAAGATTTGCTTTGTGCACAAACATTTACTGACAATAAATCAGCATTTGCAAGGCTTGCAGAACAGGCTGATTTTTCTTTTTGTGGAGTAATAACAATAACGTGAAGCCACTGAAATGCACAACCATGTGGACAATTTCGACAGAAAGGAGGAAATCATGAAAATGAACTAAATCTGGCTACCAGTATTATTTTAAAAACCATTAAAATCAGGACAGTAAAGAATGAGCAACATTCCAGACAAAAATCCAGATAAAAATCAATCAGGGCCAGCTAAAACCTCCCAACAAATGATTCCCCCAGGCAGCAACTAGCCAGGCTTTGAAGCTGCATGGCCATTCAATGCTAATCAAGGTGATTAACTGTAACATCCACACTTGCTTCCAACAGACACAAGTTCTTTCTCTAACCCTGGATCTTCCACAGAAATAAAAAACCTCCTTTGCCTAGTTTCCAATATACTTTACTTTTTAGAATGCCTGCCATAGATGTGGATGAAACATCAGGAGAAAATGCTTCTGGAACATGGCCATACAGCTTGGAAAATTCACAGCAACCCAATAATAATAATAATAATAATAACAACAACAACAACAATAAATCTTTGTGTCCCATTTTTCTCCCTAATGGGACCCAAAGTGGCTTGCATTACAGCTGAATTGTACAATACAATTGAAGCATTTTCAGCAGTCTACTGTAAACACTGCATGTTGTTGCTCACAAATTTGTGTAAATGAGTGGCATTCCGAAACTTTCTACTGTTGTCCAATTTTTCATGACCCCAACATGCAGCTAAAGCAGGCATGCACAAACTTGGGCCTTCCGGCTGTTTTGGACTTCAACTCCCACAGTTCCTAACACTCTCAGGCTCCTTCCTTTTCCCCTTCAGCTGCTTAAGTGGAAAGGAGAGGAAAGAAAGGAAGAGGCCTGAGGTTGTTAGAAATGATGGTAGTCCAAAACACCTGGAGGGTTGAAGGTGGCCCATGCCTGCTCCAACACCATGTTTCATCTGTCTTAAGAACAGTAATTTCTTTGGGTGGGGGGTGGGGGGAGGGCCTGAGGCTGTTTGGAATTGTGGGAATTGAAGTTTGTGACCGCATCTCCATTTATAAACCCACGTGCTCCCTTCGTTCATCCGGGGAGGCCCTGCTCGCGATCCCACCTACGTCACTGGCGCATTTGGTGGGGGCAAGGGACAGGGCCTTCTTGGTGGTTGCCCCCCAACTTTGGAACACCCTCCCCAAAGACATTAGACTAGCACCCACGTTGGCAGTCTTTAGGAAGAGCTTGAAGACTTGGCTATTCCGATGTGCCTTTCCGGAATAGGAAAATCCCAGCACTTTGTCCCAGAAGCACTTTACTAGAGTTTAAGACTCTCTGCACATTGCACTTGTCCAGAATCCCAACATACCACCTGTCACACCCAGCACTTTTTAATCTGTACCCATCAGTGGCCCGGCCCTGGTTTTTACTGCATAATGGTGTAATGTTTTGTTATTGCTTTATGTTTTTAATTTGCTTTGAATTGTATTGTTGTTGTTATGCTGTTGTTGTGTTGAGGCCTTGGCCTCTGTAAGCCGCATTGAGTCCTTCGGGAGATGCTAGCGGGGTACAAATAAAGTTTAATAATTAGGTTCTTGTGGATTTTTTCGGGCTATAGAACACCTCTAGAACATGGCTCTATAGCCCGAAAAAATCCACAAGAACCTAGTGATTCCAGCCATGAAAGCCTTCGACAATACAAAGTTTAATAATAATAATAATAATAATAATAAACACCTGGAAGCCCCAAGTTTGCCCATGCCTGAGCTAAAAGAACCCCAAATGGGATCGAGCCCCACAGTTTAAGAAGCAGCGCTGTAGAAAGAAAACTGATCTGAACTGATGGGGGCGGAATGCTTCTGAGAGCAGATTCAAACTGAATGAGGAAGGGGGAGAGGTGTGCTTTGGGTGCAGAGGGCCTTCTCCGCAGAGGCTCGCTCACCTTGGGCCGGAAGAGCTCCATGACCGCGATCTTGCCGTACATGCCGACCTCCTTGACGGGCCGCAGCCCTTCCGCGGTGACCACATAGATCTCGAGGCGGGTGTTCTTGGCGATCAACAAGTTGAGGTCCTCCGCCGAGGTGAAATGTCCTGGTTGGGGTCCGAAACACCAGAGGGTCGGCCTCTGTTCCTAAGGCGCGCGCGGCCTTCCCACCCCCCCCCCCCCCACACACACCCAGTGACAGTTGCCCTCAGAGATATTCCCCCCTCTTTCCTCCCTCCCCCGCCCCCCCACCTTACCGGTGACGCAGCTGTTGACGGCGGTGGGCTTCTGCGCCGTCACCACGTAGTTGCACGACATGGCGGCGGGGCGGAGGGAGGCCCTCGGGCGGCGAAGGGGGGCGCGCGGAAGGAGCACGTCCTCGACGCCGCCGATGGCACCAGCGAGACACCACCGCCGCCGCGGCCAGAGTGCCCGCGCGGGGCACCACGGGAAACGCGACGGCAGCGCCTCCCAGGTTTTAATAGGGGGAAAGAGCGGCCCCTAGTGGTCGGAGGGAGGCCAAGCCAAGGCGCATGCGTGGAACCGACGCCTCCTTGGCGAAGAGAGGAGCGGGATTTGAGGCGCATGCGTGGAAGCCTCCCTAGTCCTCTGGTTACCTGTGAGATGCCAGAAAGGGGAGGCAATGGTGGGGGGTGGAGGACGGTCGCGCAGGCGCGCTTAAGACCTCCGCCCCCGCCCCTTGCGTTGCGCGTGACTGGAAGGGGATTCGGCCACCGCCATTCAGTCAACCGTCGACGCTCGAGCGCGCCGCTGCCAATCAGCGCCTTGGCCCCGCCCAGTCAGGCCGGGGGCGCGTGTTTCGTACTCCAGCCAAGCGGAGTTTGGAGTCCAGGGCGAAGTCCGAGCGAGGGGCGCGAGCCTCTCCCTCCCTCCCTCCCTCCGCCCCCTCGAAGGTGTCGCCTTCCGAAGAGCCGCCTGGCCTCCCTCTCTGTCCCCCGGCGCAGCTCCTCCTGACAACATGCAGGTGAGACCAGGGCTGTCCAGTCCACCCCATCCTGCCTTGTGGGAACACACAATCAAAACGCTCTCAACAGGAGGTATTGACAAGCTGGAATGTGTCCAGAGGAGGGCGACTAACATGATCAAGGGTCTGGAGAACAAGCCCCATGAGGAGCGGCTTAAGGAGCTGGGCACGTTTAGCCTGAAGAAGAGAAGGCTGAGAGGGGACATGATAGCCATGTATAAATATGTGAGGGGAAGTCACAGGGAGGAGGGAGCAAACTTGTTTACTGGAGACTAGGACACAGAACAATGGCTTCAAACTACAAGAAAGGAGACTCCATCAGAACATTAGGAAGAACTTCCTGACTGCGAGAGCCGTTCAGCAGTGGAACTCTCTGCCCCGGAGTGTGGTGGAGGCTCCTTCTTTGGAAGTTTTTAAACAGAAGGTGGATGGCCATCTGTCAGGGGTGACTTGAAAGCAATACTCCTGCTTCTTGGCAGAAAGCGGTTGGACTGGATGGCCCATGAGGTCTCTTCCAACGCTATGCTTCTAGATGGCTATCCAACTTCTGCTTAAAAACTGACAAGGCCCAGCGGAGTTTTTAAACTCTCCTCATCCCTCTCCCCTGGAGGAGCGAGGAAAGCTCGTGCCTTGGTGTACCTGCACTGTAGAAGTCATGCAGTTGCCCCCCACCCCTTGAACTGCCAGGGCTCAACGTGATGGGAGCCTGGAAGGGACAATCTGGCAAGGTCCTTCGCCTCCTTTGCCAAAGAGAGATGGTGCCCTACCAAACTAAACCTCCCATGGTTCCATAGCATTGCGTTAGGGCAAATGGTGTCGAACTGCAGTATATTAACGGTAGACCCCCACCCCATTTTCCTGTCCATCACTTCTTGTGTCATTGTATTTAAAGAGACCCATAAGGACAAAAAAACATTTTTTTAAATTCGTTTGTGATCTGTTTTGAATTTTTCTGGCAAGTGAATGTGGTGTAAATGCTAATAAAACTAACTAAATAGATGAATGTGGCACATTTTCCCTATATTAATTCTGTATCCACAAATTCAAGCACCCCCTTCTTGGAGATATATATATATATATAAAAATCCAAAGAGCAAATCTGGGTTTTGACATTTTGTATAAGTGGTGTCGAACTGCAGTATATTAACGGTAGACCCCCACCCCATTTTCCTGTCCATCACTTCTTGTGTCATTGTATTTAAAGAGACCCATAAGGACAAAAAAACATTTTTTTAAATTCGTTTGTGATCTGTTTTGAATTTTTCTGGCAAGTGAATGTGGTGTAAATGCTAATAAAACTAACTAAATAGATGAATGTGGCACATTTTCCCTATATTAATTCTGTATCCACAAATTCAAGCACCCCCTTCTTGGAGATATATATATATATATATAAATCCAAAGAGCAAATCTGGGTTTTGACATTTTGTATAAGGGCATAATTTACTATACAGTTATATATGTGTGTGTTGTTGAAGGCTTTCATGGCTGGACTCACTGGGTTGCTGTGTTTTCCGGGCTGTATGGCCATGCTCCAAAAGCATTCTCTCCTGATGTTTCACCCACATCTATGCCAGGCATCCTCAGAGGTTGGTCAGGAGATAATGCTTCTGGAACATGGCCATATTGCCCGGAAAACTCACAGCAACCCACTGTATGTGTGTGTGTGTGTCTCTCTATGTATATATATATAGTCCTGGGGTCAGGGCTGCAGGAAAGTGGAAAACCACAAGTGAAAAGCTCACATTTTAAAACTGAGAGAATTTCTTTAGAGATCTCTAGATCTTCCAGCAAAAGTTGACCACCTGGAGAACACAGATTCCTAGAGAAATCATATTAATAAAATCCACAAAAGTTAAACTCACAGATGTGGAGGGCTGTTTGTCATTACAAATGAATGTGCGGGCTTGAGCCTCCACAGATTTTGGTATCCGGGGGACATGGAATTCTGGAACCAAACACCAGCCAATTCTAAAGGCCTACTGTTCTTCAATTAGTTCATTTTGCCATATTTTTACTCTGCCATTCCATTTCACTGCATGGAGGCCGGCACACAGCCCTGGTCTGAGTCAACAGTCAGCCCTACTTCACTCTAATAGCAAGGCTTATAGCTTGAGTTAGGGATTTCTCACTGTGGAGTCATTTTTCTTTAAAAATAATGGGAACAAGAATTTTGTTATCTGCTTGATCTATTTTTGAAATTGTTAAGTACATACAATAGACAGGCAGGGAACATAGAAAGAAAGGGAGAATATATGTTGGAGAATACTGTAACTAGACAATGAGGGCAACTCTTACATGTATCTGAGTTTTGATTGTTACAACTGCTTCTGCCATTGCTGCAAAGAAAGAGCTCCAAATGGATAGTTGCATAACTTTTCTATATTACTCCTATGTATTTTTTATATTCTGTGATTTTTTTTGTTTTGAAATACTGAGATGAAAGTTGTTTATTTATTTATTTACACTATTTCTATCCCACCCATATCAGCCCAAAAGTGACTCAGGCCAGTTTGTAAGCATTTGTGAATAAGTAACACATCAGACTGAGTTTCCTAGTTTTCCTATCTTGGGGCATGATGGGAGCCAAAGTCCAAGAGGTGAAAGATCTGTAAATAGTAGTTGTTCAAGCAGTCCCCCTTTTTCTTCAGCTCTGCAGTTTAAGAGGAAGTTGATGTGGAGAGATATGCAGGCTCAAGTACAACATGAAACTTACCTGTGTCTCCTGCTAGATTTCCTTTGCTGGTTTTACTACAGAATCATCATATGTGCATAAAGTCCTGCAGCAACAAGAAGTTTCTGAAATCTCTGAAGCTGGTAGAATAATGACTTTGGGACTGTTTCCATGCTAAAAACTTGAGTGTGTATCTTGTTTTTTTTCTGCGTTTTTTAGGGTTCAAAAAAGCTAGTGAACACAATCCTGGGTTGTGCAGATGATTCATTGGCTGGGATAGTGGCATGCAACCCTCATCTTCAGATCCTGCAAGGACACAGAGTGGCATTGCGTGCTGACTTGGAAAACCTGCAGGGCAAAGTGGCATTGATTTCTGGAGGTGGATCGGGACATGAGCCTGCACATGCAGGTTAGTAGAGTTAGTGCCATAGGAAGTCTAGGTATGTGGTGAGATGGTCCTCTTTTACTATCCAAAACTCAGTGAAATGTGCAGTATTTCCTCAATACAAAGAGCACTCTCAAAGTGCATATTTAGATACAACTTGAATAGAATACTTTCCCACAGCAATTCTTTCTGATAGCTGCTGGGTTTGATTGCTGGTTATTTTGAATAGCAGGAGAACTGTAATGTAAGTGTGTTCTATGGATACCGTGTACTGCGAAAAAGGCAAAGGGGTCCCAGAGCAAATCAAGCCTGAACGCCCACCTAGAAATCAAAGTGAGTAAACTGTCTTCCCTACTTTGGTGATATCATGAGGAGACATAATTGACTTGAACAGATAATAATCCTTGGTAAGGTGGAAGACAATAGGAAAAGAGAAAGACCCCATTCCAGATGGTTGACTCAATCAAGGAAGCCATGGTCCTGAGTCTGTAAGACCTGAGCAGAACTTTGTGATGGTCAGCTGATTTGGAAGCCTCATTCATGGAATTGTCATAAGTTGAAATTGATTTGATGGCAGCAAACAAACTTAGTTTTGGGCATGATTTTTTATTTTATTTTATCAGAAGTGAACTAAAGGGTCGCTTCTGGTGTGAGAGAATCAGCCATCTACAAAGACATTGCCCAGGGGTGTTGCAGTTCTGCAGGGAGGGTTCTTCCATGTCCCCTCACAAAATTATTTAAAATATGGTATAAAATTATCTTCAGGCTATGTATACAAAGTATATATGAAGCATAAATAAAATTTAAGTTTAGACAGATCTCATCTGAGATATATGTAGTTATGAAAATATACTGTATATATATGAAATGTAAGTATTCTAAAAGTGTAATGTAGTTCTGTCTCCCCCCCCCCCCCTCAGGATACATTGGAAAGGGAATGCTCAGTGGAGTAGTAGCTGGCCCAGTATTTACTTCTCCTGCAGTTGGTAGCATTTTAGCAGCAATTCGGGCTATGAAAGAAGCTGGAGCAGGTATAGTAGTGTTTCTGGTAGATTAATATCTCTTCTGATTGAGGGCTAGAACGTAACTCAGTTTTTCATCTCCTTTATAGTTGGGACATTGCTGATAGTGAAGAACTATACTGGGGACCGCCTGAACTTTGGGCTGGCATTGGAACAGGCACGGGCAGAAGGGGCTGATGTGGACATGGTGGTGGTTGGGGATGACTCTGCTTTCACCAAACAGAAGAAGGCTGGCAGGAGAGGACTATGTGGCACAGTGCTTATACACAAGGTAGGAATGGCCTGCCTCTCACTTTCGGCTAACTTTTTCACTAACCAGAACATTTTCTACTTTGAGGCCTAAACACATTGTAGTGTGAGGTATCAGTGATAATTCCATTCTGAACATTGTACTGATTGAGGATCCCATGTTAATTCTTTTAGATGCATTTTGCCCACAGACACTTCGGATTGTTTTTAGCTGCTGTAGGGAATATGACTTGACTTATATTACCACGTTTAGCATGAAAAATTCTGCTTATATAGAATTACAAAATATAAACAGTTCTGGAGAAATAGTATTTGTGTTTCAAAATTGTTATACCCACAACAATGAAAATGAGTTTAGGTTTATATTACAGTGCTGGTGGCTTTATAATGTTGCAGTTGGATTTTATACACCCCTACTCTCAAGTTGATATTACACATTTAGCCTAGTGATTTTCAGTGTCTTTCTTAACCATGGAAAGCTTTCCCATTTTATGGGGTCAGTTATTGTTAGCCGTGTTCTGAGGGTTTTTAAAAATGTTTTAGTATTTTAATAATATCAGATGTTTATATTTTATAATATGGTATAATTTGACATTAATTTAAATAATATGTATTTGTACTCAGTAAATAGAAATTGCATTGAGCTTCACAACTGTCCTTAGGAGGACATATTATTGTTTCCATTTAGATTTCTGAATAAAGTTAATGTTTGATGTACAGTATGCATATATTAGAAACTTGGGATGGGAGATAATCTGGGAATAGGGAGTATAATACACAGGTATCTTATTACAGGGAATATTAGTACAGGGAATACTAGTAGTATATCTGCAATTGTTTTACTTCTGCTTTAGTACTGAAACTTTCAGCTCTGTCCATGTTATATGAATGTGTGCAAATGAACAGCGATCTTTCCCATTCCTTGTGTTGCAGGATCAGTGTAGCGTTTTTCCTTACTGTAATTTGTATTTAGGTAGCTGGGGCTCTTGCTGAAGCAGGGGTTAGTCTGAAGGAAATCGTTCGAAAAGTTACTGCTGTCAAAAGCCAAATGGGTAAGCATTTAAGTACTTCTTTTTATTGGAGGTAAACCAAGATGTGCCCTGTTTGATGTTTATTTCCTTGTCCTGCTGTTGAAATATATGATAGATGGGGTTTACTTTTTCTTTCTCTTACATAGGCACCCTAGGTGTGAGTCTGTCCCCCTGCAGTGTCCCAGGATCAATGCCCACCTTCCAGCTTGCTGATGATGAGCTTGAACTCGGCTTGGGTGAGCATATGTTTTCCACTGTTGCCTACCAACTTCCTTGCAGTGGTCTTGCGAACCCTGCCTCTTTGATCCTATGTGCCCTTTACTTTGCAAAGCTATCTGTGCATCTCAATTGCCAATTATGACCCATTGCCTGTCCTGTGTGGTTGTAGTGGCTTTGTGGTATAAATGGGAAAACTGCTTTTTTTTTTGTCTGCAAAAGGAGATTTTATTTATATATTGTATTTCTCTGCTGCCTAACTAGAGTGGGTCCCAGTGTAGTTCCCAGAGACAGTTAAATTAAAAAGTTTCAGAATAAAATGTAAAAAGAAGTAAAATCATTACACAGTTCACTGGTTATATACTTGCATTCATGTATCTTAATTAAGGAAGACCTCAGATTTCCTAAAACAGTTTAGTGTATGAACTAAATTAGCTTTCATTTAGGAAGGAGCTAGCCATATCAGATTCCTTTGCTAACATTTTGCACTTTCCGTAGGAATTCATGGTGAAGCTGGTGTGCGCAGGATGAAAGTAAGTTGCCTAATGCATCTCACAAATAGAGCAGTACAGTTTTATCTGTTGTACTAGTGACGGGCAACTGGGCAGGCATCAGTTTTAGTCTCAGTCCTGGCACATCAGATGTCATGTCACTGATTTTGCCAGTTTCCAGGTGATTTTAAATACTTGGGGAAGAGTGAAAGACATTTCTTAGTGCATTGGGTGTGTTTGCTGCAGGTTTCACATGAAAATCCTCATATTTGAAGGGTTTGAAAGCCTATGGGGACTGCAATACGGCCTCAAATGAGGTTCAGGGTCCACAATTGACTTATTTATATATACCTTCTTCATAGATGACCTCAGCAGATCAAATTGTGAAGATAATGTTGAATCACATGACAAGTCATTCTAGTGACTCACATTTGCAGCTCAAGTCTGGTGAGTAATGCATATTATTTCTATTAACCAAGATGATGTCAACTCTGATGTGGAGAAGCAGTCATGAAATGTAACAAACCTCCCAAGTCCCCCACCAAAGCCCCCCACCAAAAAAAGTCTTTCTGTGCTGAAGAGGAAATAATATCAGTGCAACTACACCAGCAAAGTGCTATCTTGTCTTACAGATGAAGAACAATTCTGTGTGGACAGCACTTCTAAAAGGGAAAGACTATAATAATGTTTCCGTTCTTGTTCCAAAAAAGAAAGCATGATGAGATGTTGTGCAGGTTGGTTAAAAGGAAATTAGGGAATAATTCCCTCTATAATTAAAGCATTCTGTTCATCCAATAGCCAATTGTGCCAGGTTATGGATCTTCATGTTTCAGATGATAAAGAGATGAAGGAAAAGCCGAAGAATATTGAGGGATGATATGAACACTTCTCAATAGCAATCTGAACAGGAATACTAACAAAATTTGACCAGTGACTGCAATGCCCTACAGGTCCTACAAATCAAATTCCTGGCAAATCATTTATCCTGTAGAGAAAGATTATGGTTTTTCCAGACATAATATATACACAAGAATGTATTCTTTTTTACTTTCTGAAACATTAACCTTAACTTTCCTAGATGTGCATGTAAGATTAATAACAATGTGACATGATGTTCCCATTAGTGTATGTTGAGTACTATGTGTACTTACAGCCAGAATAAAAAAAAACGGGAATTCAAATATAACAATATATATAATGCCAAACAAAATATACTTTATGTCAAGCAAAACTGATTAACATAATATCCCATTGCAACAGATTATAGGTTCTTTCTCAAGCTTCCCTATTTTCTGAGAGTTGGTTTTACTCATACCCATTTTGTTTTTGCTTTCAGGTGCACCTGTAGTCTTGGTAGTAAATAATCTGGGTGGATTATCATATTTGGAGTTGGGAGTAGTGGCTGGATCTGCAGTACGGTATCTTGGTAAGTTTGAGAATGAATTAAGAGAAATTATCTATTTGTGTTATACATGATATTTATACTATACTTCATCTAAAAGCGACCCTAAGGATGGGTCAGGCTAAAAGAGAGTGATTGTCCAAGGTAGCCCAGTGTTTTATGTCTCTGTGGAAAGTACTACCTGAACCCCTTAAGATCAGGCCTGCAGTCTAAACAGTATACCGCACTGGTCCTCGTATTTAATACAATATATAAGATGTGTTTTTTTATTTTGAAAACGTGCCATATGTTCCTTAAATTTTCTTATTGGCATTTCAAACAGTCCTAAAATTAAAGGGGAAGGGGAATAAAGGTAATCTGTTTTAACCTCTTGACCAAAGATAGGATTTTTAAATTGTATCACAGATCAGTCCATGGAAATCACTTTCACTCTCTAGGACAGGCATGGGCAAACTTGGGCCCTCCAGGTGTTTTGGACTTCAACTCCCAGCATTTGGACTTCAACTCCCACTTGGAGGGCTGAAGTTTGCCCATGCCTTCCCTAGGAACTACTTCCTTGCCCATGTATTTCAGCATTAACCATGATTTACCCCTACATCTTTATCAGTTAGTCCCAATCACCACATCATCAACTAAGAGCTGACAAATTATGGTAGGATTAGGACATAGAGGAAATATCATTATTCTAGTTAGGCAGATATGGCTAACTAGATCCACATTAATGGATCCACATTAATTGTGATTAGAAAATGGATTCAGCCATATTTGCCTAACTAGAACAATATCATTATTCTAGTTAGGCAAATATGGTTGAATCCATTTTCTAATCACAATTAATTGGATCCATTGAATCATTACAAATTATGTAAGTTAGCAAAACAAGTCCTTTTCCACAAAGGTTTCTATTTGCATTCTAGCAAGGTTGCTATGTAAGAGAGTGGGAGAAATGATTTTTTGCTGATAAGTCATGCTGCTTTGGAACTACTTCCTATTCTGTTCCAGATGGTTTCCCATACTTCCAAAACTGATTTTTCAGGAGGCTTCAAGGAAAGGGGAATCTTAAAAGAGACATATCTTCCCCCTTTACCTCTGGGAGTTTTTATAAACACTGTTCTACTCTCAAATTCTAGAACTAAATTTGCCATAATCACTGTTGTACTCCCAGTTTGTAATCAATTGTCTGAGTTTTTTGTTTAGTTTGTTCCTACATTGTGGTCCCTCTGTCCAAATACCCAAAATGGATGATGTTTTAAACGATATTTATTTTCTTGCAAATATGACTATATGTCATTTGAAGAAAAATTCTAGATCAGTTCTTCTGTGATTTCTTCTCAGCCTACTTCCTTACTGTTCAGTTTTCATTTCATTATTACAGAAAAAAAGGGTGTTCATATTGCCCGGGCTTTTGTTGGCTCTTTTATGACTGCATTGGAGATGGCAGGTGTTTCCCTTACCCTTCTGCTTGTGGATGATGAGATCTTGAGTCTCCTTGGTGAGTTTCCTAGTGGTCAGTTGTCTTTCTAACATTGCAACTTGTAAGTTAAGCTGCCACTTAATATGCATTTAAATATATATGATGTATTCATTTTACTTTCAACCTGATCAATGAGGCATTGGTGTGAGCTCACTTAGAATACACAGCAATCCAACTGGTAGCATACACCTATCTCTCATTAATACAAGCCCTTTCTTGACTAGCTTTCAAGCTCTTTTATGCTTGCTCATAATTAACATCAGACACGGACCCTTTTTGTTTCAGCTTAATAAAAAAATATGATGAGAATTTTCAATTTTATCTGTTAATGTATTTTGAATGAAGGGCCTAAAATACCCTATAGGCACCAGATCCTGTCTGATCTTGAATGCTAAGCAAAGACAGCCCTTATTATTTTGATGGAAAACAATCAATGTATAGCAGGTGCTGTAGGCTATATTTCAGAGGAAGGAACTGGCCAAAAAACCCTCTCTGAATACTCCTTGCCTAAGAAAGCACAACTTTGATAAAATCAGAGCCATGCTGTTGTTAAACTGTTTACAACTGCAGCTCATAGTTGCATTTCAATTTCCAGATTCAGATACTACAGCTGTTGCCTGGTCACAACCTGCCAAAGTGTCCGTCTCAGGCCAGAAAAGAGAGAGGATAGCACCGAAGGAGGACCTTGAGGAAGAGGAGTCTTTTCCACCACAAGGTACTGTTTGAACCATCTGCTCCTACTCAGGATTTGCTATTATGGTGTGGCCTCATTCTTTCATTGGTTCCCTGACATGACAGGACATTTTTTGTTTAGTATATAGTGTGAACGTTTTTAAAAAGCTTTAGGGACAGATGTTGCCTCTAAGGAGTCTTGTCTGTAAGTCTGAGTGAAAGAGAGTTTTGACCAGGGTAATGTATAGTTTTAAATCAATATAATGGAAGCATTGGTTTCTACTGTCCATTTGCAGCCTCTACTAGACTTTTGCCTTCTCACAATTCGCACGACATAGCAAACAAAATCCTCCCATACCTCAATCCACCTGTTCAATACCAATAATAAGATACTTCTGAATGATAGCATTTCTGTTTGAATATGTAAAAGACCAGTTAGGTTTATTTCTGTGAGATGGAAAGAATGTGATAGTTTCCCATATGACACTAGTATATTTAAGAACTGGAACACATTTGGAAATCTAGTAAATACAGTCTGAATATGACAGGGAATCATATCATCAAGAAAGTTTTGAATCAAATATATATCATTTGAAAAGCACTCAGAAAATTACTGAACAGAATAGCCGTCTAGTTTAACTTTTGAACCTGGACATAGTAGCACAATGGAAATGTCATAAAACAACAGCAGAAGCAGCACACATCAGTCTGATAAGGATATACCTGAATGGGAGGCTATAAACTAGGATACTTCAAGTACTAGTAAAGCCATATATAACAGAGAGTTATAAAAACAGGAATTTGCTGTGATAAGGACTCCTGGGTTGTAAATACATGGAAATCTGACTGTTACAGTCCGACAAGTATTATTTTTCCTGTATGAAAAATCATTGTCAGCTTTCCAATCTTGTTTGTATTGCATAAAGCATTTAACAATAAAAGTATGAAAGATAAGTCTGGTCATAAAGTGATCGTTACCTAAATATTATATGCCCATAAATCAAGAAAGAATTCTGTATTTTCTTACAGAGACATTTGGCTGCTTGGAGGCTGTTCAACACAGAAAGTATATTTTAAGACAAACCCTGTGTCACTTCACACACTAATAATGTCCCCCATGATCTAGTGTAAGTGACTTACATATGACTAGATGATCATAGATTAAACACTGTATGTTTGTATTATTTCATTTCAAACTGAACCTTTTGCCCAAATCATAATGAGAAATCAAATAAACATAACCTTCTGATAAAGTAATGGTTACCTCTTGTACACATACACACAATTGCTCATCCAAACTAAAGTAGACCCATGGAATCAATGGGAACCTGGTAAACCAACACTTGGGCAAGTCCCATTGATTCAGAGGGCTAATTTGGATGGAGGCAAACCTATGAAAGGAAAATCAACAGTACATCAATACTTGAACTACAGAGCAAAATGTACATGTTGCTGAAATAACCTGGAATTCTTCTAGTGCCACCCTCCCCCTATGTGAGGCAAGTTCTAGAGAAGGTCTGTGACAGACTGCTGAGCCTACAGGAGCAGCTGAATGATCTGGATCGGGCTGCAGGCGATGGGGACTGTGGCAGCACACACGCACGGGCAGCCGGAGGTTAGCCATCTTTGAACAACTCCTCTGTTGTATCTTAAGCAGTTAGGTCCTGTTTGTCTCCCTTGATAATATTTGCTGCTGGGAACTGTTTCTTTAAGATATGTTGTGTTATCATATCATGATCATCATATTTATTTAGATCCTACCTTTTCTTCAAAAATGGAATTCAACCCATTAGTATACCTCTTTTGCCTATTATCAGTACTGATTAGCAGAAACATTTTCTGGAGCAAGAATTCTAAGAATAGGAGCTATAGCTCTTGCAGCCTCTGTGTGGCAGGATAATATATTCTTCGAATAGCATGTTGATAATACATTATACTCAAATAGAGCAGATACTTTTTGGAAAGGGGGACAATTCCTCAATGAAGTGTTTTTTTTTATTTTTCCCCTCGTGACCACCTGTGATTTGCACCTATGGTAATTCCTGCGCACGCGCAGGCAGCATCGGACAATCTCGAGACTCTTTGAAACCGTTAGCTAAGCCACGCCCACCTCCGAGCACATAAATAGCCCCAAGTGCAGCTAACGGTCAGTTCTCTTTAACCGCCGCATACAGGCAGTACGGCAATTGAGACTCTAGCTTCAATTACTGGAGAACTGTGTGTGGGACTGAAGATGTCTCATACAACTGGTTTTAAACGTTGTACGGCTTGCCAGGCTAATTTTCCTGACAACGACGCGCATTCCCTTTGCATTGTATGCCTTGGCGAAGGGCATATGCTTCAAAACTGTCATATCTGCCAACTCTTCACGCCTCAAACGAGGAAGAAGAGGGAAATTAGACTTAAAGCAGCTCTTTATGAGCAGGCACTCCTTCCGCCATTACCAACAAAGAGGCAAAATGGCGATGAAGGCGTAGCGTCAGGAAAGAACTTACCTGAATCGTCTTCTGCTGTAAAGGCGCGACCTAAGAAGGTTAAAAAAACGAAAGAAAAGGCTCCAGGCCTTCTTCTTCTTCCAGCCAAAAAGGTAGTAGCTCATGCTGAGCCAAAACAGCCAGCGAGCACAGAGGAGATGGCCATGGGGGAAGGCTCTACCCCTTCGCATGCGTCCCTGAAGGAGTCGGAGCCGGGATCGGCAAAACACCGTTTGACGCATGCGCAAGACGCGAGGGAGAGCCAAACCACTCCCCCGATGCCGACGCTGTCGGCGCCGGCTGCCCCCATGGCCTATATCACAGTTCCAAGGGAGGAGTCATGCCAGGCTCCTCCCACTGACTCCTCCCATGTGCCAGGCCCCTCCTTGGCTAAGGAGGATGGTTCTGTTGTGCGAAGCCGGGCGAGAGCCCCTTCGCGCCGCGCTGCCGGCGCTGAGGGAGAGAAGGTGGAAAGGCATCGGCGCCGGGAGCGTTCAGCTTCAGGGAGCACCACTGGTCCTTCTTCAGGCTCCTCCTCAGACTCCTCCCCTCCCAGAGCAAAAAAGAGATGCCAAAGGGGAAGGAGTAGACGAAGCAGAATTCCAGCTGATCAAGGAGTGAGAGGCTGTTCCCCTTTACCATCATGTTCAAGGGGAGAGATGAGGGAGGGGTTCCCTCAAGGAGGCTATTGGCATATGACACCACAAGGCCCCATCTTTTATGGAGGTTTTCCACCAGGAGGGTTCCCACCTCCTTATCAATGGCAATCTACCAATGTTCCTACTGGGGTTTATATGGGACCACATGAGCCCAGGGTTCCAAGGACACATAGGCGTTTACCAGCAGTTTCTGGTGATGTAGCTGTGCTAGATGAACCGCTGTCAGAGCAAGATGATCATAATGAAGCCCATATGTCGGAAATGGACATGACGGATTCATCACATGATGAATTACCCACACCTGATGGTGCGACACAGAAAGGTCCTGCGACTAATGTCAATGATGACCTTGTTAAATTTACAGCAATGTTAACTAGACTGATTAAGGCTTTGGATCTACCTAACCCCAAACCACCGGAACCAGTGGAAGACCCCATGTTTCCGGCGGATCAGCAGGAGGCAACTAATACTACTACATTACCTGTATTGCCATACCTTCTAAAACTCACCAAGGTGCCAGAAGGGTCTCCTGTGTCGGCGCCAGCTATACCTAGGAGAGTAGATAACCTTTACAGATTGGATCTATCTACCGCTGATTGGGTATATAAACCATTTATACCCAATACTGTTATGGCAGAGGTTGGCCAAGGGAAGAAGTCTAAAAAAACTGCGCCTTCTGATAAAGAAGGTAGGAAGATAGATACATTGGGAAAGAAGGCTCATATAGCCGCAGGATTAATTACAAGAATGGCGCACTATGCCACTTACATGTCAGCCTATCAGACATTTCTCTGGAACAAGATGAGTCCCTACATCGATTTGTTACCTCAGAATGAAAGACGCCTGCCAAAGGCATACCACACGGAGGCATTACTGTTGGCGAAGTTTCAGAAGGACTTCGCTAAGCATTTAGCAGACACATCTGGGAAAATATATGCGACAGCAACAGCGATTAGACGTCATGCCTGGTTAAGGGCGTCGTCCTTATCGGAGGATGGGCGCACTATTGCGGAGGATCTCCCAATGAATGAGAGTGGCCTGTTTAATCCGTTGACAGATGAGAGACTTAAACATACTCAGGAGATGAAAAAAACAATGCAGATCTATGGTTTCCCTCGTCAGTCAAATTATCAGCAGAAACCAAGATGGCAACAACCCTTTTACAGGAGATACCCTGGTAATTACTATAATGGGCAGCAACGCCAAAGAAATTTCCAGAATAACAAGCCCTTTGCACAGGGAAGGCAAGTGTATGGAACGAAGAATCGCTTCCAGCCCTACCAGAACAAGCCTACTCGTTCAGGGGGCAACAAGCAGCGTTTTTGACATTCGCTCGCAAGAGATATCGGAAGCAGTATTACCAGTGGGGTTTATACCCTCGCTTAATGGTTTTTCTCCACCTGATGTATTAATGAATGTTGCATGTTTTCAGCAAGTATTGCCATGTTTTGGGTCACGTTTAACCCCTTTTTATGATGTTTGGTCTAATATTACTTCAGACACCTGGGTCTTAGAGATAATTAAGAACGGTTACAGTATTGAATTTGAAAAACTGCCCCCTGTTGGCCGCGTGAGGTCAACTTTGTCCTCTGGCCCACTGTTAGATGAAATTAATAAATTGTTGGAGAAAGGGGCGATTACCTATGTACATCCATCTGATTACAGTAGTTGCTTTTTTTCAAGGTATTTCTTAGTATCCAAGAAGGGTGGTGGTCAACGCCCCATTCTTGATTTGCGTAACGTTAACAAGCATATCGTCCCAAAAAAGTTCAGAATGGTTTCGTTGAAAGTTCTCTTACCTTTACTAAATAAAAATGTCTGGTTTGCAACAGTGGACTTAAAGGACGCTTATTTCCATATCTCAATTAATAAAGACTATCATAGATACTTGGCTTTCAAAGTAGACAATCAAGCATACCAGTTTACGGTGCTCCCCTTCGGGCTAGCGACAGCACCACGGGTCTTCACGAAGTGTATGGCTGTCATAGCGGCATACCTCCGCACAGCAGGGATAACGATATACCCGTATATTGATGATTGGTTATTGGTGGCTAGATCTAGATATAGACTGGAAAACGACATTAGAAAAACATTGTATTTTCTCCAGTCCCTAGGTCTAATAGTGAATTGGGAGAAATCCCACCTCGACCCGGTGAGAAGGATACAATTCATTGGAGCCATACTGGATTCGGAAGTGGAGAAGGCTTTTCTTCCCGACGACCGGTTCAAGAACCTGCAAACTTTAATATTGCGGACAGTAGAACAGGACAGAATAAAAGCAAAAGATATCCAAAAAATACTAGGTCACATGGCTTCAACCACGGCAGTAACACCACATGCGAGGTTGCATATCAGGCCCCTGCAGTCATGGTTCCTGTCAGTTTTCAAACCTTTGCATCACAACCCCAATACCCGTTTTTCCCTACCTGGGGAGCTCCGCCAATCCCTGTTGTGGTGGGCGGATCGGCACAACGTTTGTGCTGGCCTGTCTTTTCGACAACCGGAACCAACGGCAGTTTTGACAACAGACTCCTCACTCAGGGGTTGGGGTGCACATGTAGAAGGCTTTACCGCCCAGGGCAGGTGGACAGAGCAGGAGTCAAAGTTGCACATAAATCAGTTGGAGTTACTTGCTGTGGAGAAGGCATTAAAAGCATTCCAGCTGCTTCTCGTAAATCAAAATGTCCAACTAGTAACAGACAATACAACTGTAATGTTTTATATAAACAAGCAGGGAGGGACTCATTCAACAACTTTGTTGGAATTAACTCTGAAGATATGGCATTGGTGCATAGAGAAGGGCATACATTTAATGGCCATTCATCTGCCCGGAGTACAAAATGTATTAGCGGACGACCTAAGCAGGTCGCCTTTACAACACCACGAATGGATGCTGAACAGAGAGGTGACATTGCTTCTGTTTCGAGCATGGGGATGGCCGAAGTTAGACCTGTTTGCATCTCCAGAGAACGCACAATGCCAGATGTTTTGCGCACGGCTGAGCCGGACTGCACTGAGCAATTGTCTGGGAGATGCGTTCCTGCAGGACTGGGGGAGCACAACAGTTTATGCCTTTCCCCCAATCCCCCTGCTACTGCGTGTGGTGGCGAAGATGTTCCAAGACAGGGCCCAAGGAATCTTAGTAGCCCCATGGTGGCCACGGCAGCCTTGGTTTTCCCTGCTACTGCAGATGTCAAAAAGAGTATTCATGCGCCTGCCAGACAGGAAAGACTTACTGGCAACGCAGAACAATTTGGTTCTTTACCCGGATGTTCAGACCCTGAAGCTGACGGCATGGAGGATATTCCCCAGAAAATGACTGCTAGTATCACTCTATCACAACCAGTGCAAGCAGTTCTAGACGCCGCTCATAAGCGGTCAACAAAGAGATCGTATACTTATAAGTGGGCTCGGTTCACAAAGTTTGCCCAGGAGAGGAGTGTAGACCCCATTGAAGCTTCCACATCGTTAGTTTTAGATTTTTTAATGTCCTTGATGGACTCGGGCCTTTCAGTGTCGTCATTAAAATGTTACCTTGCAGCTCTATCCTGGTATAGACGGAAGGCCGGTTTACCGTCCTGCTTCAAGGACCCGTTAGTTTCTTGGTTTATGAAGGGGGCAAAAAATATAAGGCCTACAGTTGCCCCAGTAGCCCCGCCGTGGAGCTTAGAGTTAGTGCTCACGGCTTTAACAAAACCTCCTTTTGAGCCACTATCAACGGCAGATATCTCCTTTGTGTCATGGAAAACGGCCTTTTTGGTAGCAATAACATCTGCTAGGAGGGTAGGCGAACTATGTGCACTGCGGTGCGATGTTCCTTATATGCGCATGCATAAGGATAAGGTGGTCCTTAGGACGGATGTGGCCTTCCTGCCAAAAGTGACTAGTGCTTTTCATATGTCCCAGGAGATCGTATTGCCGGCTTTTTTCCAAAACCCTACGACGCCTTTAGAGAGGGCGTTGCATTTATTGGATGTTCGTAGGGCGCTAGCGTACTATGTAGATAGAACGGCCAAGTCACGGAAGTCCCCAAGGTTGTTTGTTACTTACCGGCCAGATACAATAGGTGAACCCGTTTCGTCGCAGCGACTTTCGAAGTGGGTTGTGCTGGCTATACGTATGGCTTACCGTAATTCTGGAAAAGTCTTACCGTTGCAGGTCAAAGCGCATTCAACGAGAGCAGTAGCTACGTCAACAGCCTTCATGAAAGGCGTCCCGATTGACGCAGTGTGCAGAGCGGCTACCTGGTCTACGCCTTTGACTTTCGTGAAACATTACAAGCTTGATGTATTGTCTAAGAAGGATGCAGCCTTCGGGAGAGCAGTTCTGTTTTCAGCTGTGGCATGACGCCCACCATCCAAGGTTAGCAGCTCGCTAGTCTATTACCATAGGTGCAAATCACAGGTGGTCACGAGGGGAAAGTGGAGGTTGCTTACCTGTAAACACGGTTTCCCGAGTGACCACCTGTGGATTTGCACAGCCCGCCCAACCTCCCCGCTGCGTCATGCTTCAGTGCTTCTGTTTGCTGTTTGCGGCGGAAGAACTGACCGTTAGCTGCACTTGGGGCTATTTATGTGCTCGGAGGTGGGCGTGGCTTAGCTAACGGTTTCAAAGAGTCTCGAGATTGTCCGATGCTGCCTGCGCGTGCGCAGGAATTACCATAGGTGCAAATCCACAGGTGGTCACTCGGGAAACCGTGTTTACAGGTAAGCAACCTCCACTTCTCACCTCACCCCCACTTCCAAGTTAAGTCATTCCTTAGTGATGCTGTGGAATGTCATCAACCCCTCTTCCCCCCAAATGTAGACCGCATAGCCCTGTTGAACATAAAACAAAATAATTGGTTAAGTGGACGAACACAGAGAGTGCTCACTAATGCTTCCTCTTCATCTTGGAAAGAAGTGACAAGTGGAGTGTCGCAGGGTTCTGTCCTGGGCTCGGTCCTGTTCAGCATCTTTATTAATGACTTAGATGAAGGGCTGGAAGGCATGATCATCAAGTTTGCAGACGACACCAAATTGGGAGGGATAGCCAATAGTCCAGAGGACAGGAGCAGAATTCAAAACGATCTTGACAGATTAGAGAGATGGGCCAAAACTAACAAAATGAAGTTCAACAGTGACAAATGCAAGATACTCCACTTTGGCAGAAAAAATGAAATGCAAAGATACAGAATGGGGGACGCCTGGCTCGAGAGCAGTACGTGTGAAAAAGATCTTGGAGTCCTCGTGGACAACAAGTTAAACATGAGCCAACATTGTGATGTGGCGGCAAAAAAAGCCAATGGGATTTTGGCCTGCATCAATAGGAGCATAGTGTCTAGATCTAGGGAAGTAATGCTACCCCTCTATTCTGCTTTGGTTAGACCACACCTGGAATATTGTGTCCAATTCTGGGCACCACAATTCAAGAGAGATATTGACAAGCTGGAATGTGTCCAGAGGAGGGCGACTAAAATGATCAAGGGTCTGGAGAACAAGCCCTATGAGGAGTGGCTTAGGGAACTGGGCATGTTTAGCCTGAAGGCTGAGAGGAGATATGATAGCCATGTATAAATATGTGAGAGGAAGCCACAGGGAGGAGGGAGCAAGCTTGTTTTCTGCTTCCTTGGAGACTAGGACGCGGAACAATGGCTTCAAACTACAAGAGAGGAGATTCCATCTGAACATTAGGAAGAACTTCCTGACTGTGAGAGCCGTTCAGCAGTGGAACTCTCTGCCCCGGAGTATGGTGGAGGCTCCTTCTTTGGAAGCTTTTAAGCAGAGGCTGGATGGCCATTTGTCAGGGGTGATTTGAATGCAATATTCCTGCTTTTAGCAGGGGGTTGGACTGGATGGCCCATGAGGCTCTTCCAACTCTTTGATTCTATGATTCTGTGTATACTGAATATCATGTAGCAGAGGGAAGCAATATACTCCTGCATTGAAAAGTGTTAAGGGATTTTTTCTTTGTTTAGAAAAATTATATTCCAATTCAGAAATATCAGCAGAGTTGTTTTGCAAGACAAGTTCAGTTTTCCACCACTAATTTTCTTAGCTCTTTGTGGAATATCTGTTGCTGGAAAATATGAATTGTTGTAGAGTAAGTGGGCACATGTTGAAAAAAAAAATCTGTAATATGTGAGTATTGTTTCCTTAGCAATCCAGGAATGGATGGAAGCAAAACCTCTGCCAGCTCAGCCCTCTAAGCTGCTCTCTTCCCTTGCAAAGCTATTGCTGGAGAAGATGGGGGGTTCTTCAGGCGCGGTGAGTTTTAGACACCCTTCTTAAGAAAACCACAATAGCTTCTAGCTAAATACTAAGAGTTAATAATAAATACTCTTAGTTTTAACGTGTTTGTATAATGAGAGAATGAACAGTGAATTAGGAAGATAATTTTTTTACTGCTGAAGTAAGAAATGTATGCATGTAAATTTGTAAACGCAATAAGATGTAACATTCCTTGTTTTCTCTGGGTTGGTCGAGAGGGGAAATCTATACAATTCGGAAGAATTTCTAGATATGAAATTATCACTGGATTTTGAAAAAAAAAATGGCTTGTTGTGGAAACAAGAATTGGTGCTAAAACTTCAGTGGAGACACCTTTTCCCCATGATAACTTTCTAGATTGAATTTTCCTGCCGAGGGGTTGATTTCTCTCACTTTCTGTTGTCTCATCCCCATTCTTAACTATGGGTCATTTGTAAGTTGTATGTTTGTAACTCAGGGACTGCCTGTACATAAAAGAGAAGTCCTACATTTGGTGCTTTGGTGCTTACCGATTCTGCCTGCTATCATATTTCCTTACAGCTCTATGGACTGTTTCTAACAGCAGCTGCTCAGCCCCTACGGCTTAGTGATGACTTGCCATACTGGTCATTAGCTATGGACGCTGGTATTAAGGCCATGATGAGGTAAGTGTTGCCTTTACATCATTGTAACAGAAGTGATATATCACAACTCCTGCTTATTTTTGTCCTTCCTCCAAAAGAGAGAGCCACTGAATTCCCACAAGATTTTAAAACCAGATTCTAGTCTATCCTGATTTGTTAATGCACTGTGCATTGATATGTGTATGACATATTCATTCTGGCCTGACTGCTATTGCCAATAGCTAAACTCAGGTAGTTAAACCAGAATTAAATGCATACCAACCCAGGATCTTTATTTTACTTCCAAATAAACCAGCACTCATTAGCCAAGAACAATTCCTCATTTAGTATCTGTATTGTAAAGGACTCAAGAAGCCAAAACCCTTGTCCTTGTGGTAAGATTTCAGATTCATATGGACACCAGTGAGAGGAGCCAAGTAGGAGCACATATATGATGTGTGTAAGATTCATGGCAAATCTGCGTTTGTCCAAATTCTGGCTCATGGTTCTGTGAATCCAGCTGCTGTCTGTGACTTATGGTCCTGCGCGTATGTACATACTACGCTGCTGACTGTTTTTATCTGACAGGTATGGAGGAGCAGCACCTGGAGATAGGACCATGGTGAGTAATTTACCCATGTCTCTCTTTTATCGTCTCTTCAGTTGCCTTGATTCAACTTGAGGCAAAAATGGCCCTCTGTAATTTTCCATTTTTGTTTAGTTTCACATTTTACAGAAATTGCACACAGTTCTAATAAAGTGGGTCATGCAATTACATTTGCCATATGCCTGGCACTAGTGACTTAATGATGTATCAGTTCACATTACTTTGTCCCAGGGCTTCTTCATATATTACAAAGGGCTCAGTGTTGCAGGAGTGCTTTAATACATAAGTAGATTATGTAGATTTATGTTTTATCTGTGCTGACTAATATTAAGGGTAGTTACTAATATTTTCTGACTCTGAAGATGTACATAAAAATATCTGAGATCTAAATACTGTGTACAATATATTTCTATATTAGACAGGAATACATTTTGTACCATCAACAAAGCTTTCAGAAGCTTTCCAGTACTATTTTAGTGGAATTTTGTATTTAAATCCTATAGGATAATATATGTGTGACTTTTACATTTATGCAATAAAAACATTTATATAACTGGTGTAAAAGAGATCATACATTCTGTCTCTTCTGCTATAATCTTACATACAAACAATCCTTTGCAGTGTTCTCTTCCTAGCAATGGGAACTCATTTGCCTGCCCCCCCCCCCCCCCCGAGCCAGACATAGCATTTTAGGATACTAGAAATATTTCCCATTATAGTGAGTAAGAATTTAAAGGGGGGGGGGGGGAGGGCAGTCTTTCAAGAGTGCCGGGCTGAGCCAGGCAATATTATCCGTGTCACAATACGAGAGAAAGGCTTTCTATTATTGCCCTGATAGAGTTGCTATCTGCTTCATTAATCTCTTGTCTAGCTGGATTCACTTTGTGCTGCTGCTGTAGTACTCAGAGATCTAAAGAAACCAAAAGCAAATGCATTGCAGATCCTGGCCAAAGCTGTACAGGTGAGTTTATTCATATGCATGCAGCCTAAAGTAAATCACCTTTTCATAATTTAATGAGAAGAGGAATACTGTTGAGTACATTTTTTCACACCGCACACATACATTGGGTATCCTTTGTTTGATATAAATTCTTTATATTTTTCTCTCAGAATAAAGATTATGGCTAGCAATCTACTTGAAATAATTCTAAAGAATTTTGATTTGGGAATCTGAAAAATCCCCCCAAAAATTAGACAGATGGAATCTTAACAGTGGTTTATTTGCATGGTTTAAAATCATAGTTAGCTGAAAGTGAATAGGTTCTATACTGGGCAGCACATAAATGCAATCAGTCAATATAAAGTCCCTCCACATTTGCGTGTTGAGTTTTGCGAGTCTGATTATTCCTATATTTGATTAACATATTCTTCCTAGAAATCTATAGGTTCTCCACTGTGACTCTTAACAAACTTCCTCCAGGTGTTTCCCACAAAGTCATGCTGGAGGATGTAAAGATTCCTTGAAAACACCTCTCTAGAAATTGCTGATCTTACAGTGTTATTCTGTGGCCAGCTTCCAGGAGAGCTTGACCATAGAGTCATGCTGGAGAATGTAGAAATTCTTAAGAGTGTTCTCTCAGGTTCAAAAATAGACCGTACAATCCAAATTCTGCATTATGATTTCAAGTTGAGAAGCATGTAAATGCCTTTGTTCTTGATGAATCTATTTACTACTACACTTCTGCTGGTTTTCATCAGGAGGCTGAAGTTGCTGCTGAATCTACAAAGAACATGGAAGCTGCTGCCGGCAGAGCCAGTTACATCAGTTCAGCCCGCCTAGAGCAGCCAGATCCTGGGGCCGTGGCAGCCGCCGCAATTCTTCGTTCAGTTTTGGAAGGGCTGCAGAGTAAACCATCCCAGTCCATGATTCAGAGCGTAGCCTAGAACTTGCTAAAATGCCATGCAGCTGTTCTCCTTCTCTTCTGCAGGGCTTTCTCCTTGAATCACAGTAGCTTCAAAACGATTCTGTGCTCCTGCTATTACTTACCCTACACATACCTGACTGAGAGCCCTCTGGTAGTTAATTGCTACTGGGGGTTGTTTCCATGAATCCACGTATAAGAAGAGGACTGGGCTTTATGTTCTTGTTTCAGGATCAATCATTTTTGTAGTGTTTGTGAATAAGAGGCCTGTTTTTTTTTCTTTTTGAAAGCTGGTTCTATATCTGTTCCTACACTGTGACCTGTAAGTGAACCTTCCTGTTGAAAGGATCCGCTGAAGTTTTTGGCATAAACTAGATGTGGGAGTTACGTAAGCCACCAAAGGCTATTGATCTGCAGGTCCCAGCATTTCTCACCAGTGGCTATTGTGGCTAAGGTTGCTGGGAGTTGCAGTTCATAATCATCAGGAGGGCTGCACAATTCCCAACCTTGACTTAAAGCCCATTTGCTGGTGTTCTTGATCAGTACTGTAGCACTTTTAAGCATTCTTATTTAACTATGCCAACTAAGATTTTAATATATACCCTTCTATGATTAGAGCAAGGTATCTTTATGAAACACGTCGTAAATAACTATGATCAAGAATATCGGGGGGCAAAATTAGTAGACTTGGCCAGTTTAACTATCTACCTTATTAAAAATACATCAGAGACTATGCAAAAGCAACTTTGTTTCTCATTGTACATGTCATGCTCTCCAAAAATAAGAGTAGGTCTTTAACTTAGAATTTTAAATCTCTGAATTCTGAAAAGCATGCTACTATATAGTTGAATCAGATTACTCTGGTGCATAACATTTTAATCCTTTTAGTCCTTTCTCAAGAAATTTGACATGAAAGTGTCAATCAAATTATTTTGTCTGTGGCCCGACTTCTATTACAAAACATTCTGAAACTAATATACATTTAATAAGTGCACAAAAATACAGGAACAAAGCAATATATTACGGAATAAGCAAAAGTAACAAAAGTAGCTACAACTCATTCCCTTTGCAATCCACTGCCTTTAAGAATTTGCAGCAGATCTTGCAGCTGTTACTGGAATACAATGGATTTTGAATGATCTGCCAACAGAGCACAAATAATGTCACTCATAGAACGAGTAAGAAGGCAGTGCCCATCCAATTCCCAACATAGAATATCCACTCACGAACAACATGCCTATTCCATAACCAGGCCTGAAACCTGGATAAAAATGGTTCTAGATTGAAGTGGTAGTCCCTGGACCAGTGCTTATCCCTGATACATTTCCAGCAAATAAAAGAGTTATAGACAAGAGATCTAGATAAGGCATCAGTTACTGGAACACTGGGAAAAAATAATTGCTGCACCCCAATATTCATATGCTCTGAGGAGCAGTGTTCTAGATAATCCACAAAGTTCAAGAACTCTCATGACAGGATCATATAAAGCCTGATGCGTACAAGCTACTGGAGAATAATAAATCTTTAGGTTGCTGTGAGTTTTTTAGGCTGTATGTCCATATTCTAGCAGCATTCTCGCCTATTTCTCCTGCATCTGTGGCTGGCATTTTCAGAGGTGAACCTCTGAAGATGCCAGCCACAGATGCGGGTGAAATGTCAGGAGAGAATGCTGCTGGAATATGGCCATAAAGCCCAAAAAACACTCAGCAACCCAGTATTCCGGCCATGAAAGCCTTCGACAACACAATATTTTTGTAGGTAGCAAAGTTATCCATGTGAGGAGCTGATAATGACTGGAAGAATATCTTTCTTCCTGCCTTATAACATGCCCTAGATTTTGGTGGGTTATTCCTAGTTGTTTGTATCAAAATGAGAGAAGACTATCCCGTATGGATAGCTGTGCCCCGAACCATTCTCCATCAAGCAACGTCGAGAAGTATTCAACCCCAAATTAAATTTCATGCCAAGGGCTGGTCCCTGACCCAGAAGACATACAGTGCTTGTTCTAAGAGGAGACTCTTAATGTGGTTAACCATGAAGAGGAAGCCTCCCTTTCATGGTTGACCTCCTCAAATACCACTGCCAATTAATTTTTTAGTTAAAAGAACAATGTCTGGCAATATAGCTTTACAAAACAAAGATTATAAAAGCAAGGAATTGGGTCACCTAAAAAAGTGCAAATAGGATCTTGAATGTTACGATTCACCAACAACATGATCTTATGACCTGGCAATGCATAAGGTTGGGATTCTGTTGGCACTGGTGTAGCAGGAGGAAAAAAAGCTATGGACTAAGTGGCAATGAAGAAGATCATTGGCAAAATAGGTTTGCTCAGGCCAGATGTCCTTCTGCCTTCTTTCACCGCTGATCTCAGTTTCTTGGCCAACCTCCCCCCCCCTCATGAAGTTTTAATTATTTCGTATCAAAAGCATTGCATAAATTAGTATAAAACTGATAAAAAATAGGAGCGCAGGCGGCTAAATATCTTTTGACCTAAAATGGGCAGCAGCAATGGCCTTGTCTGTAGCCTCCAACAATTATTCTTCTGTACATGAGGGAGGGCATAGTGGACAAGCATACATAGTTGTCTGTTCTGCTCCACATTCACACAAGGTGTGGGATTCTTTAGGTAGTGCCATTTTGCCAGGTTGTCTTTTGATCTGCCCACTCCACTTCTGAGTCTGTTCAGGGACTTCCAAGTTGCCCATTCTTGGTTTGCCCCTGGAATGCACTGTTAAAATGCCAGCGAATCCATCTATCCCACTGCTCTCTGCCTAAATAAATTTGGGATGGACCATTTAATAAGGCCTGGGAAGCACTTTTTGGCTCCTGAGGAATTGTGTGCTGCATTTAGAATAGTAAAGCAATTAAAAAATGCAACCCAGACATGACCCAGTCTCTACATACAGTACATTAAAAAACAACAAAAACTAGGGGCTTGAGGTGGAAATTGGAGACCTTCCATCCTGCAAACAACAAAAATACTATTTTTGGAAGCCTCCAAAAGTGGAAAAAATGATTTCAGGTTATGGTGACCCCTCAAAATTTTGTGGACCACCAAACAGGCTTTGGGGCTGTCTGTGGTTCATGGGTTTCACTTTGCCAACTCTTGGGCTAATTGAAAGTAGGTTCTCCAGATGCTTTAAAGCAGCATCCATACTTTCACCCCAAAAAGGATTGTTACAAAGACAGAGTCTGCCACCTTCTTGTTAGGGTGATGCAGACAGGAAGCGGGGGGAGTAGAACTTGGACCCTGATTCCACTGAGCTTTCCTGCTGTATCTCATAGAATTTCAATAAAAAGAATTTCTACACTCACCTATACGAAGAGGGAAATAACAATTTGCTACTGAGCTAAAACAAACACAGTTGCATGCTAGTAAATCACACTGAATGCACAGCTGTGGATCCGGGCAAGAGGAAGACTGAGTTGGATAATATAGAATGTTGGATGAGCGAAGGTTGGATAAACAAGACACTACCGTACCTTGCAATTTTTGTTCTTTTAAAAAAATTCAACATTCTGTGGTCTGGAAAAGACGAACAATGGGAAAAGTACAGGGAGAGAATGTATCCTACAGATGCCGTACCAAAAAAAATAAAAATAAATAGTGCACAGGCACCCATATTGAACTGAACAACAGAAGGGTTAAACAAAATCATTTATTTTAGTTGATAATTTAAGTTTTTGGTGAGCCATAAATGTACAAAAAAAACCCCAAATTCAAATAGCAAACAGAGAATGGGCTGTTCAGAACTTGCTGTCCGGCTGTCCATTGTAGCAAAAGTACTTCAAGCCATCAAAAAGCAGAGCCATCAAATAGAAGAACAGGCTGGGAAGCTTATTGCTTTTTCTTACTGCATCGATTCAAGATGCAGATTCCCATATTGGAGACAGCCTCAAATCTCAGTGGAGAATTGGCCATTGCAGCACTTCTTGGTTGTTCTGCAGAGTTACTTCATTACATTTCATCTGGCTCCATGTAGCAAAGGCTGTAGAGAAAAAGCAGATCAAGAGTCAGTGTTAAGAGCTATCACAACTCCTTGGTTGATCGAAAATGGCCATACCTATCATCTTACAAAGGAAAATTCAGATTGTCTTCAAAAATTAGCATAATAATAATATAATTTTATTCTTATATCCTGCCACCATCTCTCTGAAGGGATTCGGGGTGGCTTACAGACGACACAAAGTGCCTAAAAATAACATTAAAATGAAGCACAATATAAAATACAATACAATAAAATGCATATGCATATAAAAACATTAACTCAAAACTCAATAAAACTGAGGTCATCAACCAGTGGCAGTAAGCTGCTATAAACATGGCCTTCAGATCTTTTTGGAATATAGCTATCATTTCTCACTACTGGATATGTTGGCTGAGATTGATGGGATTTTCAGTATAAGTAAAAAAAAAAACCTACCTAATCCTGGTGGAGCATAAAAATCTCTGCAAGCATAGTGACACAGGAAGTCTGGGAAGGAGAGTAATGGGCACTCCCCATTTGAGGGGTAGGATTGCAACTGATAGCTCAGCACCACCTGGTTGTTGGTTGTTATGCAAGAAAACTACAGTGGTGTAAGGATGCACTAGATATCTATGTACAACGTTCCAAAACAAACTTACTTTTGTATCCCTGAAATAGGTGGTTTATGTCCCTAAAAAGAATATGCCCCTTTCCCAAAGATCTATTCTAATATCTGAATTCTCCAGGCATGAATTATGAGCCAGTTTAATTCCTCACCTCTTGGGTGTCTTCTGAATTCACATCTGGACGTTTCCATGCAGGTTTGGCCAGAGCCCACAACACCAAAAGTGCAAACACCAGGATTAACATCCCAAGTACATTGCCAAACAAAGCTTCTGTAGGAAGCATGGAGTAAGGAGTTGATGAGTTTGATCTAAAAGGAAAGACAGAAAAGTTTGATGTGAAACCAGTAGCCGCTCACAAACTTCCCCAGAGACCCAGATATGAGGAAGTGTAACCAGTAAGCTCTTTTACATCACATAATCCCCTACTTTAGCACATGAGGCTTGAGCTTTCCACCTTGTAACTATCCCAGATAATCTATGTTGGTTTATAGGTAGACTATTTATTTCTTATAACAATGTCCCACCTTTACATCAACAATCTCAAAGTAGTATAAATCTATTTCAACTGCATAACAAACCTTGGCATGGGTGGCATTTCAGCTCCCATACCTAGAGATCTCTATAAACCAGCTTCCATACCTCGTTTAGATTCAGCAGCTTGGATACCCATTTAAAGTCTGGATTAAATCCCAGCATGGATTCATCAGTCCACAGACACCACTGCCAGCCCGATAGGGTTGGGGGGAAAAACAGAGGTAAAAAAAGAGTTCTAGGCATTGCAGCTGGAAAGGTGTCCACTGTGATGGCCAAGAGGTACTTCTCAGAGACATCTTTGAAACCAATACTGCCACAACTCTTGGGACCCATATGGGCAGAGCAGTTTCCTTTCTAAGTTGACATTAGTAAAAAACGTTACTTCCCTTAAGTAGTCTAAATGCTTCACCCATTCATTAGTTGTTCTGTCAGGATCAAAAAGTTTTCTCCAAAATATATTATCAGCAACCATTTTAACACTGATTCTAACACTACCTTAGAATCATTGAGTTGGAAGAGACCTCGTGGGCCATCCAGTCCAACCCCTGCCAAGAAGCAGGAAAACTGTATTCAAAGCAGCCCCAACAGGTGGCCATCCAGCCTGTTTAAAAGCCTCCAAGTAAGGAGCCTCCACCACACTCTGGGGCAGAGAGTTCCACTGCCAAACAGCTCTCACAGTCGGGACGTTCTTCCTAATGTTCAAATGGAATCTTCTTTCTTGTAGTTTGAAGCCACTGTTTCACGTCCTAGTCTCCAGGGCAGCAAAAAACAAGCTTGCTCCCTCCTCCCTGTGATTTCCTCTCACATATTTATACATGGCTATCATGTCTCCTCTCAGCCTTCTCTTCTTCAGGCTAAACATGCCCAGCTCTTTAAGCTGCTCCTCATAGGGCTTGTTCTCCAACTCTTGATCATTTTAACTGTCCTCCTCTGGGCACATTCCAGCTTGTAAACATCTCCCTTCAATTGTGGTGCCCAGAATTGGACACAGTATTCCAGGTGTGGTCTAACCAAGGCAGAATAGAGGGGTAGTATGACTTCCCTGGATTTAGACTCTACACTCCTATTAATGGAGTATAGTGCTCCTTCCCTCCAGCCTTTGAGTTCTGCTACTCACAGTCTGAAGTATAGTTTTTCAAAGATGCCAGAGATGCATGCTGTCACAACCAAGGAGAGGATGGCAGAGCCAAAGAAGACATGGATGGGCTTGTAGAGGGCTCTGAACCAGATGGGGGCCCAAGGCAGCAGGAAAGAACAGAACCCCATTAGCCACTGAAAAGGAAAAGACAAGAACGGGAACACTTTCCATCACATAATATTTGCAGCTGTGATCTGCCAAGCAGAGGAAATAGTGCTCCCAGCCTAAAAACTGCACAACACCTAGTGGTACAAATTACTTTGCACGCCAGTTTTCTTGGATTTAGATTGTAAAGCCATTCTGAAACCATGACAAGTAAACTGGTGTGCAAAGTAATTGGTAGCACTGTCTAACTAGAGTAAATCCATGAAATCAATTTACATATGTGAAAGATCATTTAGCAAATTATTCAATGAGTTTGTTTAAGTAAACATGGTAGTAATAGATAGTATAGTAACAGAGAAGTAATATGTAATATAAAAAATGAACTGAAATGAATTATAGCCTGGAGACAAACTACAGCAAGTGATTTTGTATTATGTATTATGATAACACATATATATTGGCAGGAATGACCAGTTAACAAGAAATTCTGCTACAAGATAAAGTCTTTCTGCACTGGAGACGGGCAGTTGAACTTTTTCAATCGCTTCTCACCTGACAGAGTTTGAGAATGTTACTTTTTCAGACCACGTCTCTTAGAATCCCTAAGCTAGCCTAAGACCGGGAGGTGTAGTCCAAAATAGTACATTTGCAGATATTATTTTTTGGAACATAAGAAACTGCTTTACAATGAGTCAGACCATTTGATCTGTTTAGCTCATTGTTGATAGACTTGGAGCAGCTCTCTAGGCTTTGAGACTCTGGTCTTTCCCAGCCTTGCCTGGAGATGCCAAGCACTGGACTGCAGACTTTCTGAATGTAAAGCATGCACTTTGGTGGCAAATTATTATAGTTTCATAGCTCCTATGCCCAACAGCAGCTCTTACAAGTTGTTTTGGTCATTCTGTTTTTAACACCATTGACCCTTTAGTAAGAAATAGTATGTTTTCTTTAAAAAGCATACAAAGGTTTACATTCTGTTGGGAAAAATGCACAGGTAGGTTGCTCTTGCGAGTGTGTAGGTCCTTTTTGGGGTGCTGTGGAACTTAGTATTTGTTTCCTCCCTCCAGTGCCCCAACTCTCCCCCCCCCCCCAAATTAACCATACAGCTCCTTCTGTGCCATATGGTAAGTGGGCAGGACAAGAGAAGTGTCTGGCTATGTCCCCATATCAGGACAAGCAATGGTTATGGCAATAATGAAACTTCCAGAGGATGCTGATAGATCTCATTGCTACTACAAATTTTGTGTGTGGCTACAGATACATAGCCAGATGCTTCTCTGATCCTGCCTGCATCCCACAAGATAAAGAAGAGAGACTTCAGAGGCTGTATAGTAAGATGTGTAAGGTGGTATATGGCTCATAGAATTTGTCACGACTGCTTTCCATCTGGAAATGTATGCCCTCACTATGAGAGACTATGCAGATCAAGAATACATATCTACAGTCACTAACAGTCCTATCACTAAATTCTATTTCTGGAAGAAAATTATACTCAGCCACAAGTGATAGCCTTTAATGGGATGCAGCTCAGCTTCCAAAGGTCCTCATGTGGAATAGCTATGCTGCCCACAAAAGATTGTAACTACCTGTAAATATCGTAAATATTGTAACTACCTGTAAAAATTGTAAATATTCATTTTTACCTACCTGGCAGAAGAAGAGCAGCACAGCTGACAGACCTATCCAGCTGTGTATTGAGTACATGTTTGGGATCTTCTGCACATTGTGAAACTCAAAGACAGCTACTAGACCCAGGACAACAATGATGGATGCTATCAAGGTCAGAGATGCATGTAGTAGCTTCCATGGAAGCTTGGATCCCTGCCAGGAGAGGGGTACCCGATATACCAGTGCAGCTGCAGAAGAGGAAAGATGTCATCAGGGTCAGAAGACTCCAGGAATTCCCCATCCCTACCCTTCAAAACACGCCAGTTGGAACTATAATATGCAACCCCCAAGCCAGTTGTGATCCCAAGAAGTCCCATTTTCCAAGCTCTCTGCACACAATAGCAACTGCTTTGCTTCCAGATTTTTCTACTGGGGTGCAGAGAATGGAACCAGTAAGAATTTGGATCCTCTTTCCACTTACCAGCGCCATACAAGACCAACATTCCTGTCACCATGAGAACTGGGTGCCAGTTAAACATCTGAGACGATCCATCCCAGGCAAAGCCACCAAGCCAGTGGTGACTCCAATACACTGTGAAGCCCACACACAAGATTCCCAGAACTCCAAGTAAGATGGAAAACGGCAAGAATGGGATACCAGGCATCACGCTGCTGCTTTGGAGCACGTCTAAGAGAAGAGAAGCTAGCCGTCAAAATGATACTGGTTATTGACTATTGGTTAGATGATATTACTAATCAGTCACTATTCTTGCCTGGTGTCTGCCCTTTTCTGCTTTCCCTTACTGAAGTGTTTCAGTCTTCTGGACAGCCTGCTTCAGATTTCTTCTTATCTAACCTAACAAGGGAGGAGCCACAAAGGCAGAGGAGGTGCTTTAGAGTGCATTAACTACCAGACACAGACAGCATACATCAAACATCACAGCTTGGAGGAAGACAGGAAACTCTTGTATATAATTAAACCACATTGCTTTCTAAGTGAAGCACAAGATCTGTTGCAAACAGACATTAACTGGCATTCCTTTTATCCTTCTCAAAACCAAGTCACATAGGAATGCAGAGGACCACTGCTCAACCACCTCGGTAAGTATGGTACAGAAAACAGCTACTGGTAGACTGATCATCAATTCTTGTCAACTGTCTGTCAGGAGTAAGAATATAGAATGAATCCATTACATTGTCAAGTAGGATGCAACTTCTATTAAATTAAATATGAAAAAACAGACCATGAGTTTTTGATTTCCAAATTTCTTGAAATAAACATTCATGAAAGTCACCAGCACTCAATGAGAAATAAGACAAGCTCCTTCTGGATTCAACTCAGAGACCTAGGATGCATCTATACCAGATGTGAGCAAACTTTGGTCCTCCAGGTGTTTTGGACTTAAACTCCCACAATTCCTAACAGCTGGTAAGCTGACTGGGATTTCTGGGAGTTGGAGTCCAAAACACCTGGAAGGCTGAAGTTTGCCCATGTCTGATCTATACTGTACAATTAACATAGTTTCACGCCACTTTATTTGCCATGACTCAATGCTGTGGAGCATGTGAATTGTAGTTCATGTGAAATTCCAATTCCCATGATTCCATAGCATTGAGCCATGAAAATTAAAGTAGTATCAAACTACATTAATTCTACAGTGTAGATGCACCCCTTGCTGTGTCCTTCTACAAAGACAGAAAAGTCACTGTAGTCAAACCAAGTGAGCAAAAGAAAGAAATCCCCATTAGGGCTCTCAGTTTCCCTTACAAGCTGTCCCACAACCAAGATGCAAAACTAATATCCTTCCCACCTTGACAAAACCCCAACACCGATGTGTCACCTGCACCCACTCTTTCCTGCAGGGTGGCAGGGTCACAAGATAGTCACAACTTCTGCTTTCAGAGCAGAACTAAGTAGATAAATAGAGCGCATCAAAAGTTTGTAATTGTGAGTTAAATATATCTTCACAGATCAAATTTGTTCAAGGGGAATAGAGAATAATCTGCTTTGCTTCATTTCACCTCCTTCTCTGAAAGCAGAAAATCTCACTCAGGTGGTGACAGTGTAGAATTTTTTTCCCAACTGGTAAGAATAGATAACTGTGTTAAAATCTATATTTGTACCTTTGTGTTTGCATTTACATAAGTTATCAAACACATGCACTTGTGTTTGATAACTTAAGTAAATGCAAACACAAAGGTACAAATATAGATTTTAACAAAGTTATCTATTCTTACCAGTTGGGAAAAAAATTCTACACTGTCACCACCTGAGAGAGATTAAAATGTTAGCCAGAGTGACATCTTATTATCAGATGTGTCCTATATTATAAGAAAGTTATACGAAGTCCAATTTCTGGTGCTGTCTGATCAGCTTTTCTAGAATAAGAGGGATTGCAAATAACATAAGACAAATTTGCCAAGGACAACTTCAGAAGATGGAAAAGACAGAGGCAGAACTGAATGGCAAAGCCAAATGTCAATGAGGCTAGCCATAGACATAGCTTGAAAATAGTACTATTGGTGATCAAGAGGCTGAGTAGTTATGAAAGCTATGATTCAAAAGAGGAATTATTCCAAAATGCACACCATTTATAAGGATTAGTTAAGCATACTGTACAATCTTGGTAGCCTTCCACATTCACACACACACTAGGTTTTTGCTATCACGGGAATTCACAATATTAATGTGCTCTTTATATGATCTCATATGTAGCTCATGTAAAGATGCCACAAGCTCTTTTCATTCCTGAATGTAAGAGCCTGGCAGAGATGAAAAGGGACCCCTAAAATTGACTGTAGATATATTGTTGACCTGAAGCTACTGAACTAATCCTTAATTGCCCTTGAGCTCAACTGCTACTTAATTTAGTGCACCATACCAACTTGTTTTTTCAGAACAATATAATTACAAAAAATACAAGGAACCTTAAAAAGCCATAGCACATCTCCATTCAAAATAATTAACAGCATTACTGAATTATCAGTTCCAGGCATAAAACAACAAAATGCACAAAATGCCATACGTTTATTGGTCAACCAAAAAGCACAAAATGCACCATTAAAGTTTTCAAAACTTCACTGCTTCTTCATCAAAAGAAAAGTTATGATTTTGGGGTCACAGGCCCACATTTGGTCTCGGATTATCCTTCTGCAGTCTGGAGGGATCTCAGTGCTGGCAGAGTCAGTTTCCCATCTCTGCCACGTCAAAACTGGCTTCACCTATGAAGGTAACAGTTTTGAGGATTCTGGATTATGTTGTATTTTGCTGCCCGCCTGCCCCTGAATGTGTTTCCTGGATGTGAAAATACCAAATTTTGCCACAACAAATGAAACTTAACAAGTGGGAACTAGTGGACTTCACTTTTTGAAGTTTCTGATAGAGACTGTGTAGACAGATCTTGATAATGAAAAAGAGACAAACTATGGGCTTTATTATAGGAACACTATTCTAAGACAGAACAGTCACTCAGTGTGATGATCTAGCATCATTTTAGGGAAGAGCAGAGAGAGAATCGGCAGGGACAGAAGAGCTAGGAAAACATCTCAAAGAGTATCGGTTCATATCACAGAGGGGTCAGAATACATAGACAAAGAGAAGACTGTTTGGGTCACTCAAAACTATCTAATCTTCTCACTACTGCTTAGATGCATTCTTAGCTCATAATTGCTAAGCACTGTTGTACTTACAACAGTTGTTACCTCCAACAAAACTAAAATCCTTTCATTTGGACTACAATTGGGAAGTTTTATCTATACAGAACCTAAATGTTTCTCCAGATGTAACAGTGCAGGCACTTCTTGCAAAATCTTCTTATGAAATCTCTGTCTAAGGGTGCATCTACACTGTAGAATTAATATAGTTAGTCGCCACCGTCATGACTCAATGCTGTGGACATAGGAATTGTACTTTCACAAGACCTTGAGCCTTCTCTGCCACAGAGTGCTGTTCCCTCACTGAACTACAACTCCCAGGATTCCACAGCATTGAGCCATGGCAGTTCAAGTGGTGTCAAGCTGTATTAATTCTACAATGTAGATTCACCCTAAGAAAAGTTATCTTTGACTGGATCCCAAGGAAAGTTATTTTTGTCACAAATAGAATTGAAATGTTATTACTGTTCTTTATTGCCCTTTGACCGTAGTCCCCACATGGCTAAGAAGGTGATTGATAACCATTTCAACCTTTGGACCTTCAGGTGTTTTGGACTTCAGCTCCCAGAATTCCTGACAGTTGACCAAACTGGCTGGGGCTCCTGGGAGTTGAAGTTCCACAATCTGGAGGGCCTAAGTTTGGGAACCACTGCTTTAGACCACTGCTTCTCAAACTGTGGGTCCCAACCTGAAGTGCTCAATGTAAGGGTCACAAAAATTGGCTTCTGAACACCCCAAGTCATTTACACAAATGTTATGAACAACGTGCAGTATTTACAGTGGACTCTACAGAAATTGCTTCAGCTATACTTCACAAAAAGATAAATCAGCCTGTTTAGCAAGCCTTGAAAATGCTGGTTTATTATTGGTAAATGTTTGATTTTTAAAAACTAATTTATATACCTAGATAACCTGGGATCACAAAAAAGGTTATCAGGAAGAAAGGGGCCACATATTTGGGGGGGGGGGGGAGTTAAAGAAGCCCTGCTCTAGACCACCTTAACTGACAAAAAAAATCTAAACGACCCACAGCTCTAACATAGTCATTTTCCTTCTCTTGCACAATTTTTAATATTTTTTGCTTGGTGACAAAGTCAGTGAAGTTTTGAAAGCTTGTGTGATGTATTTTCTTAATTTTGGTTGACCAATAAGAGCACCACCATATTGTAGATTTGGGATTTTGCTACATGGCCAACACAGCTGCCCCAGCATATTTTTCCATTTTTACACATAAACGCTAATCTACTCTTTGAAACACGCTCCGTTAACTACAATGTTGTCACATGCTCAGTGTTTTTCTCACTACTCATCCCTGTCCCCGGAATGTTTCAGTAGACATGCTCAAATGACTCATCAGAACACATCAGCAGCTTGAATTAGTTATACAAGTTTATAATAAAAACAGTAGTTACAAAATCCAGTTGTCAATGAAGGAAAGCAAATTTAGGTCCCAGCTCTTGGAAACTAAGAAACTAAGCTCATTCGTTGGAGATTCTGCATCCCACAAACTGCAACCTTGTGTTCTCACTTAGTTTGAACATCTGGGTGTTTGACTTGAGCTGACCCTAGTTTATTATAGGTGTATACTGAAAATATCTTTATTTTTCTATGCTCATGTTTGGGATTATCCCCCAGGCTATTCTGCTTGACATGCACTGGTGTATATAGAAATGTTTTAGCTCAATGCCATCTGATATAATAGAAGGATGTGCATAATGTTTGTACATAGTTTAATGAATGAGCTTAGTTTTTAAGGTTTGCACAAATAAAGAGCTGGGACTTAAATTTGCTTTCCTGCATTGACAGCTGGATTTTGTAACTGCTGTATATCTAATTCAAGTTGATGTGTTCTGCTGAGTCATTTGAGCATGCCCACATTTTGTCCACATAGAAAACTTTGTGTTGGACAGCATTCATTGCCATCTAATAGGGGACACATGCTATGATTTGATGTAGCCAAAATTTGATTTTAGGGTGGATGGACTGACCTTGAGGGAGCTGGGGGTGGTAACGGCCGACAGGGAGCTCTGGCGTGGGCTGGTCCATGAGGTCACGAAGAGTCGGAGACGACTGAACGAATGAACAACAACAAGCGCAATTCTTATTATTTTCTACATAAGTTAGCCTGGTTTGCTGGTATAGATTATGTATCACCTATCCAAAATGCCTAGTACCAATATGTCCTGTTTTTCTATTCTTTAATACTATCATATTCATAATGAAATCTTGGAGATGGAACCTGAGTATAAACATGAAATGGGATTATGTTTTATTTACGTATACACCGTACCTTATATACCTGGCCTGAAAGTAATTTCAAACACAATATTTCAAATAATGCTGTACCTGAAACATAGCATGTGTACACTGAATCCTCAGAAAGCAAAGGTATCATTATCTCAGCCTCTCAAAAAGAAATTTTTGGAGGATATGCAGGTTCCAGATATTTTTTCAGTGTCAGGAGTGATTTGAGAATCTGCAAGTTGCTTCTGGTGTGAGAGAATGAGCAGTCTGCGAGGACGTTCCCCAGGGGACGCCCAGACATGTTACCATCCTGTGGAAAGCTTCTCTCATGTCCCCGCATGGGAAGCTGGAGCTGACAGATGGGAGCTCACCCTGCTCCTCGGATTCAAACCGCTGACCTTTCGGCCAGCAGTCCTGCCGGCACATGTATTTAACCCAGTGTGCCACTGGGGGCTCCCAGGGGTTAGAGATGCTTTCAGAGATGCTTTTAGGCTAAAGCAGTGGTTCTCAACCTGTGGGTCCCCAGATGTTTTGGCCTCCAACTCCCAGAAATCCTAACAGCTGGTAAACTGGCTGGGATTTCTGGGAGTTGTAGGCCAAAACACCTGGGGACCCACAGGTTGAGAACCACTGGGCTAAAGTTCAAACAAGGAACGGAGAAGTCAGGGCTATCCTCAGCCTTGTAAAACATCAGGCCTAAGATTAAGTCAATTACAGTATTAATAACTCTGAAAATGTTGGTCAGTGTTCTAATGCATTATTGTGGTAGAATATATTTTAGCATTTTGATTCTTCTGCTCATGTAACTGCTTTGCACAGGAGCTCATTGATTAATGCCTGAGCAGTGTAGATGTAATAATTTCAAGAGTGCTGGGTCACTGCTTCCATTAATAGCTTTAATCTATGGCACATGACCTGGATGGCCATTGAACACTGAACTCCTCTGACGCTCTGCGCAGTGGCAAGAAAGGATGGTTATCTGCAAAAACAAAGGCACTGGAGACTATCAAGCGAAGAAATCTTGAAGCAAGGAGTCTCCAGGAGGCAGAGGTACATGACTGCTGTTTCTCCATTAGGCAGCTCATTATTTTTATTGGATAAGGAACCAGGAACTGATCCCAATCTCGTAAGGAGTTAACCCCTGTGGCATTCAACACTTTCTTTAAAATGGTTTATTGTGGCATCTATCTTCACATACAACACACAACACTGTAAATCACAGACGATATCTCTGTTTGGTGGGAATGAAAGCTTCCATAAACTGTTCATCTCAGTTAGCAGAAAACTGGCATTTTAAACATTTTTTCTGGTTTTTAAAAATAACAATAATAACTTTATTTTTGTATCCTGCCACCATCTCCCCGGAGGGACTTGTGGCGGCTTACACATGGCACAAGGTGCCTAAGAACAGTACATAAAATGAAAACAATTTAAAAATACAATTAAATACAACATAAGGGCATGTAAAAAATCAACTAACAATTAAAAACAGCGTTCATCAACCAATGGCGGTAAGCTACTATAAACATAGCCAGGCAGTAAACAATCGAACTGGGAATGGGATAAGTGGCATGGGAAAAAGTACAGGGCTGCATAACAATTGCGTAGATAAAACTAGAGACTAGGCATTCTCAAACGCTTGTTTGAACATCCAGGTCTTCAGGTCTGGCTGCTTCAGATATAGATTATGCATCTGTAGGATTTATGCATTTTGCCATTACGTTAGCTACCATGGTTGTGGTAGTTTTACATGGACTTTAGCCTTCTCTGCCAACTCACCAAACTACAAATCCCATGAGTCTATAACTTAGTGCCAGGACAAATGGATGCACCCAGAGATATATTAACCGTCAATCTAGAAAGACTTCTTATCTCTTCCCTTCTCTCCAGTATTTTATACCAACATGCTTCATGGAAGAACTCGCAGCATCTTTGCACTACTTTGTGTAAAAATTTACTGGGCTCCATAAAAGATATACTAACACATAATATTGTTTTTGAAAGTGAACCCTGTGGCTACTTTTTAGAGTATCCTCCTCCCCAACATTAGAATCATAGAGTTGGAAGAGACTTCATGGGTCATCCAGTCCAACCCCCTGCCAAGAAGCAGGAAAATTGTATTCAAAGCACCCCTGACAGATGGCCATCCAGCCTCTGTTTAAAAGTCTCCAAAGGGGGAGCCTCCACCACATTCCAGGGCAGAGAGTTCCACTGCTGAACAGCTCTCACAGTCAGGAAGTTCTTCCTAATGTTCAGATAGAATCTCCTTTCTTGTCGTTTGAAGCCATTGTTCCGTGTCCTTGTCTCCAGGGTGGCAGAAAACAAGCTTGCTCCCTCCTCCCTATGACTTCCTCTCACATATTTATACATGGCTATCATGTCTCCTTTCAGCTTTCTCTTCTTCAGGCTATCATGCCCAGCTCTTTAAGTCGCTCCTCATAGGGTTTGTTCTCCAGACCCTTAATCATTCCAAGCAATGCAATTCTCTATCAGGAAATGAATGCATTGTTTACCGATTGGATTAAGACCTCTGAGCCACCCAGGGCGCATCCACATTGTAAGAAATAATACCACTTTAATTGCCATAGCACAATACTCTGCTGGGAGTCTGGTGAGAACACAGCACTCTTTGGCAGATAATATATAAAGCAACCACTCACTTGGTTCCATAGCACAGAGCTAAGGAGGTTAAAGGGGTATCCAACTGCATTAATTCCACAGTGCAGGTACACCCTTAGCTGCTACAGCACCAAACCAGGAAACAGCTTCAGAGAAGAATCTTCCTTGTCAGCAAATCATTCAAATGCACATGAAAGGCAGCGACCTTGTGAAGAAGTTAGATATTTCCAGCAATGTTTTAGAATCCTTTGCTGGAAACATTAAGCATGAAAGCATTCGCAATGTGGCTTGTACAGGGGATTAAACTAGGTCTGGACAAACTTGGGCTCTCCCTGCAGGTGTTTTGGACTTCAACTCCCACCATTCCTCACAGCCTCAGGCCCTTTCGTTTTCCCCCTCAGCCGCTTAAGCGAAGGGGCCTGAGGCTGTGAGGAATGGTGGAAGTTGAAGTCCAAAACACCTGCAGGGAGGGCCCAAGTTTGTCCAGGCCTGGGTCGAACCCACTTTCATTCCCAAGCCCGCTGGAGCACGCTAAGCCAAGCCACGCCGCGTCGCCCACCTTCTGCCTTCTGCCTGCGCCGCGGGGGATGCCGGGAAGCGTAGTTTCGCAGCTCGACAGACTCTTCACCGCTCATCACGCCCACTTCTTAAGACCCCGCTTCGGCATTTGGCCCCGCCCACCCCGGAGGAGGAGGAGGCGGAGGCGGAGGCGGCGGCGCTGGGGAGTGTTATTCCCTCCACCCAACACCTACTGCTGTTCTGGGACAGAGTGAAGAGAGAAGGGGGAAGAGGACAGTTCCACCTTGTCTCCTATGCTATGCTAATAATATAATCTTCTCTATATATAAAAATGCTCTGATCGGCTTACAGCAAGGATTCAGTGCTACTAATACAAGTTAAAACATCATACAACAATACAAGATTAAAATACATATATACCAAATCGCCAAGGTAAAATCATGTTCAGCTCAGTCCGCATATGTAGTCACTCACTTTGGTCTGTAACCAGTCTCAGCCATTATTCTGGGTATGTTTTGTTCCATAACCAGGATTTCACTAGCCTCCTGAAGGATAAGAGGGAGGGGGCAGATCTAATCTTGCTCGGGAGAGAGTTCCATAGTCGAGGGGCCATCACAGAGAAGGCTGTCTCTCGTAGACACCTCCAGGACCATGTGGCTGGCATGACTGCATGGAGCCCTGTTACCTTCCCGCCGGAGTGGTACCTATTGATCTACTCACATTTGCATGTTTTTGAAGTGCTAGGTTGGCAGAAGCTGTGGCTGACAGCAGAAGCTCACGCCGCTCCCCGAATTCGAACCTGCGACCTTTCGGTCAACAAGCTTAGCAGCTCAGTGGTTTAATGGTATAGTTAAATATAGTAATATTTAATACTGCTATTGTACTGTGCTAATAATATAATATATTGTATTATATTATTAGCTGCTCTGAGTACCCTTCGGGAAGAGAGGGGCAGCATATAAATGTCGTAAATAAAAATATAAAGTTGTAGTTTTATGTCTTTAAACTGCTCTGCCAAACAAGTGCTGGCGCCTCAGCAAACTACAGAACCCATCCATTATTACATAGCAATGAGTCGTGGCAATTAAAGTGGTGCCGAACTGTCTATGCATTGCGTTGTCGGAATCACTGGTTTGCTGTTAGTTTTCCAGGCTGCATGGCTATGTTCCAGAAGCATTCTCTCCTGACATTTCGCCCACATCTATGGCAGTCATCCTCAGAGGTTGTGAAGTCTGTTGGAAACTAGGAAAATTGGGTTTATCTATCTGTGGAAAGTCCAGGGTGGGAGAAAGAACTCTTGTCTGCTTGAGGCAAGTATGATTGTTTAAAGAACTATTGCTTGCTCAAGGCAAGTTTGAATGTTGCAATTGGCCACCTTGATTAGCATTGAATGGCCTTGCAACTTCAAGGCTACCAGTATTTTTTTTTTAAAAAAAAACTCTAAAATCAGGACAGTAAACAAAGAGCAACACTCAAAAAACAGACATTCCAGACAAGAATCAATCAGGGCCAGCTTATACCTCCCAACAAAGGATTCCCCCAGGCAGCAACGAGCCAGGCTTTGAAGCTGCAAAGTCATTTAATGCGAATCAAGGTGGCCAATTGCAACATTCACACTTGCCTCAAACAGATACACCCTGGACATTCCACAGATATATAAACCTCCTTTGCCTAGTTTCCAACAGACCCCTCAACCTCTGAGGATACCTGCCATTGATGTGGGCGAAACGGCAGGAGAGAATGCTTCTGGAACATGGCCATACAACCCAGAAAACTCACAACAATTCTGTGGCTGCACTCTTGGCAACGCAATACGGGACGGTGTTTCTATTGTCTGCTTGCAACTGCCTCCTTGGGCAAGCTCCCACTAAAAGAAAAAAAAAAACCGGAAACCGCCTGTGCAGGCTATGCGGGGTCTCGCGCCGCTCTGCTTCCGGTCCCACTCCCTCCCACGGCGTCTGCCCTTCGCCCCGCCCCCTTGGCTGCGTCGTCTCCATGGAGACCGTCGGCGAGGCGAGTGTGGGCGGCGCGAGGCTTCTTGCTCGCCTGCAGCTCCTGAAGTGAGGAGGGGGAGCGTGAGGTCGAAGCTGCGCCCGGCTGAGGCAGGCTCGAAGCGCCGGTCTATACTACGACAGGCGGGGCCTTGGCAGGTCTGGGCCTTGTACGGACTCTTCCCGGGGATTCCATGACCGCTCAGCCGCCGCCATTCTTCCTCCCGCTGAGCCCGCTGGCGGCGGATTTGGACAGCGATTTTTATCCAGGATGTCACGCACAGGCCGCGGTAAGTGCAGCACAAAGCAGCCGTTGCTCGTTTAAGTCTGAAAGGATATCACAGGGAGGAGGGGCGAGCTTGTTTTCTGCTGCTCTGGAGACCAGGACACAAGGAAGCCATGGATTCAAATGGCAGGAAGAAGGGTCCCACCTAAACATGAGGAAGAACTTCCTGACTGGAAGAGCTATTTAACAGAGGTGGTGCCTCGGAATGAGGCAGAGTCTCATTCTCATAGGGTTTTGAAGCTGGGTGGACATCTGTCGGGGGTGCTTCGATTGTGTATTCCTGCCTAGCAGAATGGGCTTGGACTGGAAGGCCCTTGGGGGTCTCTCCCCATTCTGTGATTCTACGATTTGGATTGTTTACTTACAAAGAAACAAAACCGTGTTCCCACAATCTTGTTCCCACTATTACTATTTTCAGTGTGTTGTTGAAGGCAAAGTTTTCTGGGCTGTATGGCCATGTTCCAGAAGCATTCTCTCCTGACCTGGTGGGTGAAACGTCAGGAGAGAATGCTTCTGGAACATGGCCATACAGCCCGGAAAACTCACAGCAACTCATGGATTCCGGCCATGAATGCCTTCGACAACACATTGAAAATAGTAATAGTGGGAACAAGATTGTGGAAACACGGTTTTGTTTCTTTGCCCAGAAAACTCACAGCAACCCATTACCATTTTCCTTATTTCCTCCAGGATTTATGGAGTACAGTCAGTCCTCTTCTGTGTTGACTGATTTTTCATTCACAGACTTGACTATCCACAACTTGAAAATCTTCCACACATAAGTCGCCTTCAGGCTGAGAAAGGCAGAATAAAAATGCAGGAAATAAATATATATTTTTAAAAATATTTGTTACCTACTTCTCCTCACAGGCTGCAGCAGTTAAAAACACAAAACAAAGGACCACACACACACACACACAAAACCATAGAACAAAGATTAAAATACTAATGCTAATAAAATGTAAATTACAAAATCATGGTTTCATATTGATTGGGTAGGCCTGGCAGATAAACCTTGATCATGCCATTTTATGTAAGAGATTACATTTTGCCACGTATAATGGGATGAATGTCCATGGATTTTGGTATCCATAGGGATCAGGGAACCAGATCTGTCGTATTTTGCACTTAGAGCCGTGGTTCCCAACCTGTGGCCTGTAGACCACCAGTGGTCTGCAAGAACTAAAATAAGGCCTCACTGTTACTACACTGTTGCAATGAGAGCGACTGGTCTCACGAAACCCTCCTATCGTGTTGCGGCTATTAAATATGGTTTTCTGTGGGTAAGCAGAATGTGACTACTGGATGGCATATGTTCTGTATCAGAAACTAGAGCTGATGTGGACTGTCCAATGCAATGTTCTGAATCAGCACCTCAAATAACCAAACTGAATCTAAAGTTGAACAAAAACTGATTTGTAACTTGCAGTTTCTCAAGTCGCTCCTGACACGACAAAACAAAAATCCTTTTAGTAGTAATGTTGGAGAGTGGTCCTTGGTCATAGTGGTCCCAGCTAAAAAAAAGTTGGAAACCACTGATTTTGGGTTTGCGGAAGACAGGACTACCGAGGTGGGAGGAAGAATTGGGAGCAGGCTTGTTTTCTCTGGCCCTGCAGACTAGGACATGGAGCAATGGATTCAAATGGCAAGAAAAGAGATTTCACCTAAACATTCAGAAAAATTTCCTGATTGCAAAAGCTGTTCAGCAGTGGAATAGGCCACCTCAGAGTGTGGTGGAGTCTCCTTCTCTGTAGGTTTTTAAGGTCATCTGCCAGGAGAGCTTTGATTGTGTGTTCCTGCAAGACAGAATGGAGTTGGCCTGGATTGCCCTTGGGGTGTCTTCTAAGTCAGGTGTGGGCAACTGTGGCTCCCCCCCCCCCCCACACCAGGCGTTTTGGACTTCAACTCTCACAATTCCTGGCCTCAGGCCCCTTTCTTTTCTCCCTCAGCTGCTTAAGCGGTTGAGGGGGAAAAGGAAAGGGCCCGAGGTCAGAAATAGTTGGGGTTGAAGTCCAAACCCCAAAGTTTGCCCATGCCTTTTCTTAGTCTATGAATCTTCTTATTACAATATTGCTTCTATCACTCCCTCCTCCTCCCCTTGTATTTCTGCAGATTTGAGATCTCTGTCTAAAGCACTCATGAGTGACTGGGTTGGTGGAAAAGCTTTGTACCCCAGTGTGTTATGAGAATGAGCTGGCGCTCTTGTCTGGGATGCAGGCATTGAGATCCCACAACTCTTGGCCAGGAAGATGCTCCAAACCAGCAACTACAGCCTGGTGCTCTCCTTGCAGTTCTTACTGCTATCCTATGACCTCTTTGTCAACTCTTTCTCCGAACTACTGCGCATCGCCCCAGTCATCCAGCTTGTGCTCTTCATGTGAGTATGGCACGGCAGTGCATGTGCATCAATTTCTACTTTTAGAAGGTATTTGCCTCACTTACTAAAAGGTTAATGCAACAAAAAGGAACACTTACTATTCTGTATTTGTAAAATCCTTAGACAGACAGACGCATATACAGCTGGCTCTCCATATCCATGGATTCTGTATCTGCAGACTCAGTCATCCACAATTTGAAAATATTTTTAAATATCATTACAAAAAACTTTGAATTTACTGTTTTATATGAGATTATTTTTCTACACCATTATAGTGGGACTTGGACATCCTTAGATTTTAGTATCCATGCCAGAGTCTTGGGTACAAATCCCCAGCCGATACTAAGGGCTCACTGCACTACTGTAGTGTTTCGAATGAATGACTTGGAATAGAGATTGGTACAGAACGTGTGCTTTCTGAAATCTGAGTGGTTAATAGCTGAATAGTGTGTTGACAAAACTATTGCAAAATAAACCACTGATGTTTTGTATTTTTCCTATGACTGCTAGCTCAGTGTATATGTGTGTGTTTTCTAAACTATGACTACCAGTGAGTGGCAGGAAGGAAAATGAGTGAATTGTAAGTAGGTGTCATTCCATGACATTCTTCTGTCAACAGATTTGGAGCTTTTTCCTTCTATAATAGATAATGGGCAGAGGAAATGAATAGTTAGGTTAATATACCTCACAGGTTTATGTTTTTCTAGTAGCAGGTGACTGCTTTCTACAGTATGTAAGGCATCCATCAATCTGTCTTATTGAACTGTCTGTTTTACAGCATTCAGGATATTGCTATCCTCTTCAATATTATCATCATCTTCCTCATGTTCTTCAATACCTTCGTCTTCCAGGCTGGCCTGGTTAATCTTCTGTTCCACAAATTTAAGGGAACAATCTTTATATCAGGAACATACCTTGCTTTGAGTGTATCCTTCCACATCTGGATCATGGTAGGTCATTCTTTATTTGAATCATACGGAGGATTGTTTGTAATGCATATTATAAATGTATTGCCTTTGACAATACATATTATAAAAGCCCATGTGGAGCATAGAATAATTAAGGAAGCAAATAAAACATTTTTATATTTTTCCTTCCCCATGTCTCAGAGTGAATTCAGTACTATGTAGCTTTAGTTAATATAGATCAAATGCAGTTTCATTTTGGTGTACTCAACAAAAAGGTATTGTGAGCAAAAGTGCAGGTGGATAGAGGACTTTTTGCCCAAGGCTGCTAAAGACAATTATGCAAAATATAAATCTCATTGAAAACGTATTTGGTGAAAAGTAACAAAGTCAATACATTGGAAACTCTGGAGAAAAAGGTAGCCATGCAGGCACTATCTCTGAAATGCAATAAATCCCTTGCAGATATTTTCTTCAGATTTCTCAACTTTTTTCCATACTCCATACTCCTACCTAAATACCCTAAAGGCTCCAGCCCCTGTCTGATCTTGAAAGCTAAGCAATTCTGGTTAGTGCTTGGATGGGAGGCTACTAACAAATACTAAGTACTGTCGGCTGTACTATAGAGGAAGGCCTGACAAAACCATCTTTGAGTATTCTTTGCCTTAAGAAGACCATTTACATTTTTTGTGGTTGTTGTAAGTCAACAAGTAACTTGGAGGTGCACATGCACAATTAAAAAACAACATAAGCAGTTTCTAGTACAGGTGTACAGAATTTCTAGAACAGAGGCTTCCTTTTGGGAGGGATGGAGAGTTCCATTTATAGAGATTTTAAAAATAGAGATCAACCCAGTTATTATTCCCTCTGCGCATCAGCAGGTACTGCTAGATCACTGAGTATGTCATTCTTTTGTCCTTTCTATACCTTACAACTGCAAATTCTCTGTGCAGCTGTCTTATTTGTGAGAGTCTCCAGGATGGTGATATTCAAGAAATTGGACCCCAGGAATGAAACAAAGTGCCCTCTTGGCATAAAAAAATTGTATCTCTGAAACAAGCTTAACAGAAATGAATCAGTATTATAAGTTGTCTCAAAACCTAGCTACCACCATGGATTGTATTACTGTGTATCCTCATAGCTTGATAGTTCTTCGTTCTGCATTGATCTTGGGTGCTAAATGAGCTTCAAACATTTTATAATTTTGATAGTGTCAAGATAGAATTTCCTATTGCCATGATTAGAACATCTCAGGAGACCATTCAGTTTTTATTTTGCTTTTTAATCTTCCACTTCCAAAGTTTGACACGTTTCTGCTTTGTTCTGCTTTTGACAGTTCCAGTTTGTTATAGTTGCCCTTTAAATCTTCAGTGATAGAATTGGTCCAAATGCACTGATGACTACTTTTTTTGAATCTTTTTTTTACTTTCAAATAAGCGGACTTCTGTTTGTTCCTTGTTGGCATAGTTCATAATGTGACCTAGTTCCCAGTATGGCCTGTCTCAATGATATAAGCTGACCTAATTTTACTTTCTTAGTTATCTGTATCTGAGATCTGTGCAAAGTGAATGGCCTTGCATATGTTGTCATTTAAATGAGCTGTTAGAGTTGTCGATTTGGATTTACATTATAGTGTGCAATACACTAGGGACTAATGTGTCTACCAGAGTCTATATATTATGGTTTTTACAGAGATGATCTTGTGTGTATCTGTGATCGTGTGTCATCTTTAAGATGAGATGGTTAGTTTTTGATTTGCAGTTTCTGTAGTTTGGAAGATATAGAGCAGGGGTCCTCAAACTAATGCCCGGGGGCCAGATATGGCCCTCCAAGGCCATTTACCCTGCCCTCGCTCAGGGTCAACCTAAGTCTGAAACGACTTGAAAGCACACAACAACAACAACAACTCTATCTTATCAGCCAAAAGTAGGCCCACACTTCACACTGAAATAGTAATAAGTTTATATTTGTTAAAATTGTTCTTCATTTTAATTATTGTATTGTTTTAAAATGGTTTTTGCACTACAAATAAGATATGTGCAGGGTGCATAGGAATTTTCTTTTTTTTTTTTTCCAAATTATAATCCGGCCTTCCAACAGTTTGAGGGACTGTGGCCTGGCCCTCTGTTTAAAAAGTTTGAGGACCCCTGATATATAGGCTGCAACTCTTCTGATATGGATTGTACCCTAATTACTTTACTGCAACTCTAATTATAGACAGAAATAGAGAGTTTTGGTTATGACTATTTCAAAGAACATTATTGGCTCAACATTTGTTTTATTATAATTGCAGTAAAGTCCAGTAGTATTCTAGATGTTTGATACTACTCATTATTATTGGAGAACTACAACAGTTTCACTTGTTGATCAAACCTTTGATTGAAGCATTGTTTATATTCCTTTATTCCATTGGATTATGGTCCAGCATTATGGGCCAGTTTGGATCAATGAAATCTTCCAGAATAGGCACTAACTATATTTGTGGCACCCTGCAGTTAGATATAAAATTTGTCTTATTTGGATTGTGGTTTTGCTGTCTCATATATATTGTATAACACATTACTTGGGTTTTTAGAATTCAACAGAAACATCATCATTTGAACTAATTAAAAGAGAGAATGGTGGAAGCATTTGGGTCTATTGGTCTATAGAAACTTTGATGATATCTATAAGTAGCAAGAAATTCTGTAGTAGTTGTGTTCAAACAGTGATAAAGAAGTACAATTTATTTCTGAGCTTTTAAACTTGGGGTAGGCATTTTGGGACCTATTGTTGTTGGACAGCATCTCCCAGGACTCCTAATCATAAACTGTGTTGGCTAAGACTCATGGGAATTGCAGTACAGCAGTAACAACAACAAACAAAATTTTATTTATATACCACTCTATCTCCTCAAGGGGACTCAGAGTGGTTTCCAAGTAACATAATCAATACATACAAAGAAAACAGCATAAACATAAAATTAACAAGACAATATAAGCATTAAAAACCACAATAGCACACATATTTAAAATAATCCTGCCTGTTCAAGGCAGTTTAAAAGGCTGGGCTGGGCTAGTGCAATTTTAGAGGGCCCAGGAAATTAGGTAAAGTCTATGGCTGTACATTTCCAGGGCCTAATAGAAGAAAGTGACCTGGGTAATTGGTAGAAAAAGATATGGGCAATTTCAACTGTATCTGGGGCAGAGCTAGAACTAGTCGTTCTCAAAGGTTTGTTTAAACCACCAGGTCTTCAGGCTCTTACAAAAGGAGGGGAGGGATGGGGGCTATCTTCTTTCTCCAGGAAAGGCATTCCAGAGGTGGGGGGGGGGGCACCACCGAGAAGGCTCTCTTGTCCCCACCAACCATGCTTGTGACAGTGGTGGGAGCGAAAGGAAGGCCTCCCTGGAAGATCTTAAAGTTCGCGCCAGTTCATAGGGGGAGATGCGATCGCGAAGATAGGCGGGGCCTGAACCGAACAGCAGCATTTGGGGAGCCGCATTATTGTAGTAGATGAAAACCTGCATTTCTCATTTTTCTACAGTTGATTATATTTGTGACATACTTTTCAATGCCAACAGAAGTTTGGATTCAGTAATACATTAGACAGAAGGTAGATCAGAACCCTAATAGATCTCCAAGTGATCTGTAGTAGATTGGCAATGCTTCCTGACTTTAGAATGCTGAACTATTACAGCAAAAATACTACCCCATACAGAATTTAAAAGGCTTGTGCTGAAGAGACTGACTTCATTTTTAATATTCATTTTTAATATTCTCAGCCCGAAGGCGCCTTGAGTCGCCTTTAGGCTGAGAAAGGCGGCATAGAAATACCATAAATAAATAAATAAATAAATAAATAAATAAATATTCATAATACATTCCTAGGCCCAGAATTCTTTAATTGCATGTGTCTTTTGTCTAATACCATGATTAGTGGATCTTTGGAGTTTATTCAAAATCTAAATAAATTAGATCCTTCAGTTCTGAAGACTGACCATCCCTGCTGTATGATTGTTTACATCTGTTGCTGTTCAGATGCTTTGGCAAGGAATTGATTGATACAGCCCATCTCATTTAGGCTGTTGAAACTGACACATAATTTTGAAAGTTTTGCTCCTATGAAATAGCATTGTATCAGAGATTATGAAGTTTTAATGTAATATCTGATTGCAGTTGGCCTTCCATATCCACAAAGTCTGCCACTTCTGACTTGAATTTTTAAAAAACCATTCAGAAAGCAAACCTCAAATTTGCCATTTTATATAAGATACACCATTTTACTATGCTACTGCATATAATGAGATCCAAACATCCACAGATTTAAGAGATCCCCCGTCTTTGAATTAAACCAACAGATACTAAGGGCTCACTGTATTTTGCTGAAACAGCTGCAAGTTACAAAAAATGCATGGTATAGCTTCCTTGTATACTAGGAGAAAAGCATTTCATTCCCAAAGTAATCACTGTATTGGCAACAAATACATCCTTCTTAGAGTATCACACGTCAAGAACCTATGGGAGCTAGACTGGTTTATTTCCCTCTCTGCTTCTCAATGTATTTTTCTGTTGTATCTTTTCTGTTACATTGTGTGCTGTTATTTTAAACAATAACCTTCTGTGTGAGACTTGTTAGAAGAGACATTACATACATATATGATAGCTAATTAATAGTCATATGATAAGTGACTCATTAGAGATCAGTTACACATGTTAATTTACTAACACATATTTGATTCATTTAATTTCTCCAGGGTAATGCTTCAGTCTGACTAGTTTCCTGGACTTTGCTTGAGCAGGCAGGAGGCTTTAAGAGGATTTTCTGGGATCTGTTGTTAGGAGCTAGAATAGGTCTGGGCATTCTTTATAAATCTGCTGATCCGATTAACCTTTCTGTGCTCCCTGAGCTGCTCCCTAGCACTCGCACTCATGTGGTGTCTAGATGCTCAATCATTAGGGTAGATTTGAAGGAGAGCTGCTGTGGTTCAAAACACAAGTTTGAGGAGATCTCAGGTAGAATGAGCATGTGAAAGTGCCTCATGTAACCTTAAAGTGTTGTTAATATTGCTTGAAGTCTTACGGAATGTTATGAAACTTTTAATGTGAGCCCTTCCATAGGTTTCATTTTATCTGTGAATGTGTTCTGAATAAATGAAGTAGGGAAAATATGAGGAGTGAAGTTGTCAATTTTAGCTCTAGTGTTTCTTAACATATCTGAGCTTTTAAAGAACTCAGGACTCATTTGTGAGTGTTTTTGAAATATTCATTTGGACAAGAATAACTAGGAAGCAGTATTTAAAATAAATGAACTTGAATCCCAAATGTGTCCCGGCAGTAATGAAAGCATACAACAGTATTCCAGTGTGAAAATCTATACTAAAAGCACAGCCCTGTGCACTCAAGGAAAACCCACAGAGTTTAGTGCAACTTGCCCTCATTGAGAGGTATATAGCTTGAATCTTTAATATTCGATTTCCTTGGAAACAAAACAATTGGCTTTCCTTCTACTTCAGAGATTTGGGTGGTTGAAAAATAGGAATCTATGGTCTTCCAGATATTACTGAATTGTGATTCTATTAACCCAATGGAAGATGATCTAATTGAAATAATGGTAAAACAAATGCCTCATTTGTACTAGATTGTTGAATTTTAAAAGGTTTTTAAGTTACTATATTAAAAAAGGTAGAAATTACTGTATCTAACTGTAGAAGCAGTGTCTCTGGTCTAGAGAAGCTTGCTAGAAGAGTAATTTTTTAAAAGACTGGATGGGAAGCTGATGAGCTTTATGCTGCAGGGGGAACAATTTTTCGTGTTGAATTTGTTTTCTTGTTAAGGGATTGCTTTTTAAGACTTTATAATTTATATCCTACAGAATCTCCGCTGGAGAAGTTCCAATTATTTTGTTTGGACTGATGGACTACAGACCCTCTTTGTTTTCCAAAGACTGGGTAAGTGCTAGAATGTATCACTTTGTCCTCTGAGTGGTAGACAGAGCTATAGAAGCTGTAATGAAGTGGATTCAGGGAGAGTTGTCACACAGAATTGCTTCTGGTTTGAGGTGAAGTTCTTTTCTAGCTCTGTCTGGAGACCTGTTGAGGTTTTAATCTAGGATCTTCTACCTACAAAGTTAGCAGTCCACCACAGGCAGGTATTGAAAATGCTTTGCTTGCTGAGTGCATTAGCACCTTAGTTTAGTAGTATATAATACCATATATCTGCTATGCTATCGTTTAATTTAATAATGTGTGCTTATTTTTGATGTACATGTGGATTTGTTTTTGGGATCTGGGCGGGTTGGTATTTTGTCTTTGTTCAGTCTTTTTACAGCATTGAATGTTTGCCGACATTCGTTGTAAACTGCCCCGAGTCCCCTTGAGGAGATAGGGTGGGATATAAATAAATAAATTATTATTATTATTATTATTATTTTACCTTCTCTGATCATGACTGATTCCCCCTTCCCCAGAATGGAAAGGTTTCCATAAAACTAGTCAAATTAATAATATAGAAAGTGATGAAGACCTTGCTGACTGTAACCTTTTTCTTATTGGTTGCAGTGGCTGTGCTTTATTACTATTTTTATAAGAGGACAGCTGTGCATTTGGGAGACCCTCGTTTCTACCGGGACTCACTCTGGCTTCGGAAGGAGTTTGCTCAAGTCCGCAGCTGACAGCTGTTTTCTGGCCTACCTGAACTGAAATCACTCTGCTGCAATATAAAGGAGACTTCATCAGTATCTTTCAGGACATTGTCTCTTCTTAGCTATTTGCAGTCACCCGTTTCCTATTGTTTTGGTTCTAAAACTTACATGATCAGATGACATCATCCACATCCTAAATTCAGTGCACTTCAGATTACTTATCAATGAAGCTGCTCTTTTGTGGATTCTCTGATTTCTGCTACATGCTTCTGAACCTCCAGGCACTCTACATCCTCCATCCAGATCTTCAGACTGTATTTTTTTCCCCTGGATGTGGCTGCAGCCTTACTGAGGAACAATCTGAAGTGCCAAATGGGATTGGCAAGAACTCAACAAGTAGCAGTTTTCTCTTTGAAGAATATTCCCTCATCATGTGTTCCACATCGTTTGTCAAAAAGGCCTCTTGCCTTCATTAGTACCACTGGCAATGCAACTAAGCATAAAAGAACAATCCTCTAGCTTTGCAATATTGCTTTTATCTGGGCAAACATACTCTCGAGGACTTATTAGACTTGTCTTTTGTACTTGTGTTTTTATTAACTATGAGAAAATAAAACTTTTTTCCAGAAACTATAATGTGATTATTTTGTATTAATCTTTCCTTTCACTATCCTGATATTATTATTATTATTATTATTATTATTATTATTATTATTATTATTGATATGAAGAATGTTTCCCTGCTTGTCTAGTCTAGTATTTGTCTTAAAACTAAGTTGTTTAATTTAGTAATACTCCATTATAGAAGAACCACGAGAAAGAAAAAGTTACAGGTTGAGCATCCCTTATCTGGAATCCCAAAATAATCCAAAATACTAAATTGTTCACATGGGAGGCTGCTCTCTTATGTTCATTGTACATGCACAAAATTAATACAAATATTGTATATAAAATTCTTTTAATAGTATAAGAAACAAAAATAAACTTGGCGTTTAAGCATGGCTCCCTCTCCAAGACATGCCATCATGTGTATATGCAAGTAGATATTTCGAAATCCATAAAAATCCCAAATATTCTTTGTCCCAAACATTTCTGATAAGAGAATCTCAGCCTGCACTTCCATTGTCCAGGGATAAGACAGGAATAGGGGAAAGAAACATGCTGTTGAAACAAAGCAACCACAAAATTCTGTGCGTACTCAAATCCTGGGGTATAGAAGTCAAGACAAGCTGTAGCAGTGAAAAGTTGCTTTGTATACTGAAAAGGGAGAAATGAAGGAATAGAAGGGCGGAAAGTCCTTCGGTAAAGATGTTTTCAAGCAGGATCTTGGGGTTTATCCACACTATAGAATGAATATAGTTTGATCCCACTTTAACTGCCATGGCTTAATGCAAAGGAATAGTGGGAGCTGTAGTTTTACAAGGTCTTGAGCCTTCTCTGCCAGAGTGCCACTGCTTCCTCAAACTACAAAGCCCAAGATTTCATAGCATTGAGCTATGGCAGTTAAAGTGGGGTCAATTAATAAAGTCTACAGTGTAGATCAAGTCTGGGCAAACTTGGGCCTTCCAGGTGTTTTGGACTTCAAAAGTCCAAAACACCTGGAAGGCCCAAGTTTGCCTAAGCCTGATATAGATGCATCTGAAGGGCTGCTTATTTCTTGGTTCTTAGTTCTGCTTAGTTGCTATGGGAGGCCTTTTTCCGCCCCCTGATTGGTGGGGGCGAGGGGCGGGGCCAAGGGGTAACTATGGAAACGGAGGCGACCCCTGTCGGGCTCTTGTGAGGACGAAGCGGCTTCCTCTTTAGAGTCCACGTCGTTGTTTCCGGCATCGAATGCAGACTCGCGCCACACTGACCGGCCTGTGTTTGGAGCCTGAGAAGTCCAGGGCTAGAGCGGCTCCGATCCCATAGCGGAAGTGACGTCTTCATCCCTAAGTCAGGCCCTTCTCTGTGGGGCACAGATTGACATCCGGGCGAGGAGAAGTAGCAGCCGGCCGCAGGCTTTCTGCGTAGTTGGTGTCCATGGAGATGGAAGATGGCGCCTCGCAGTAAGTGGTGGCGGGGACTGGAGAGGTCAAACTGCATTAATTCTACAGTGTAGATGCACTCAGTATCATGTGAGGACGAGCTGTGTCCCTGGAAGGAAGTGGGGGAGGCAGAAAGGAAGAGAAGGGAAGGGAAACTGGGGGAGGAGAAAGGGAAACCTCTCTGCAGTCAGGACTCCTAATGTATGGAAGATCCAGACTCAGCAGTATGGAGACTCTCACACTAAAATTAGATCAAATATTGCACTGCTTACAAGATTGGTAATTGAAAGCTACACAAACTGGCAAACGATCATGTCTGACGATTTTAATGATTTTAATTTACAGTTATATGTTATTGCTTTAAGATTTGTCATGTATTGTTTTTATTCTTATGTGAATTTTTGCCAATTATTATGCTGTACACCTCTTTGAGTCCCCCTAGGAGTGAGAAAAGCGGTATAGAAATGCAATAAATAAATAAATAAACTATTGAAATAGCTAAAACCATCAAAATCTATTGAAATACATAATTTGTTCAAGGGTACCAGGTGATCTCTCTGGCTAACAATGCCTCATCCTAAGCTTCGAGTTATAGGATTCCAGTGCATGTTGCCATGGCAGCTGAAGTCGGATACTGACTGTGTGATGTGAGAGGGTCCTTCCATTCTGGGCACTTGCCTATAACTCTTAGCCAGCCATGGGGTGCATCTCCACTGCGGAATTAATGCAGTTTGACACCACTTTAACTGCTATAGCTCAATATGGAATTATGGGAGTTGTCGCCCCAACTCTATTCTCCATCTTCATCGCTATGATACTTCACCTTGTTGATGGGAAGCTTCCCACCGGAGTGGAAATAATCTATCGGACAGATGGCAAGCTATTCAACCTCAGCAGACTGAAAGCCAAAACCAAGGTTACAACAACATCTGTTATAGAACTCCAGTATGCTGATGACAATGTCGTCTGTGCGCATTCAGAAGAAGATCTACAAGCCACTCTAAACACCTTCGCAGAAGCATACGAGAAGCTCGGCCTGTCACTGAACATTGAGAAAACCAAGGTGCTGTTCCAGCAGTCACAAGCCAATCCCTCTCCAATGCCAGTAATACAGCTTAATGGTGTAACATTAGAAAATGTGGACCATTTCCGCTACCTTGGCAGCCACCTCTCCACCAAAGTCAACATCGACGCCGAAATACAACACCGCCTGAGCTCTGCAAGTGCAGCATTTTCCAGAATGAAGCAAAGAGTGTTCGAGGACCGGGACATCCGTAGGGAGACCAAGGTGCTTGTCTATAAAGCCATTGTCCTCCCAACCCTGCTATATGCCTGTGAGACGTGGACAGTCTACAGACGTCATATGCAACTCCTGGAACGATTCCATCAGCGCTGCCTCCGGAAAATCCTGCAAATCTCCTGGGAAGACAAGCGGACAAACGTCAGTGTGCTGGAAGAAGCAAAGACCACCAGCATTGAAGCGATGGTCCTCCAACATCAACTCCGCTGGGCCGGCCACGTTGTCCGGATGCCTGACCACCGTCTCCCAAAGCAGTTGCTCTACTCCGAACTCAAGAATGGAAAACGGAATGTTGGTGGACAGGAAAAGAGATTTAAAGATGGGCTGAAAGCCAACCTTAAAAACTCTGGCATAGACACCGAGAACTGGGAAGCCCTGGCCCTTGAGCGCTCCAGCTGGAGGACAGCTGTGACCAGCAGTGCTGCAGAATTCGAGGAGGCACGAGTGGAGGGTGAAAGAGAGAAACGTGCCAGGAGGAAGGCGCGTCAAGCCAACCCCGACCGGGAACGCCTTCCACCTGGAAACCAATGCCCTCACTGCGGAAGAAGATGCAGAGCAAGAATAGGGCTCCACAGCCACCTACGGACCCACAAGGAAATCCATAATGGAAGACCATCTTACTCGTCCAACGAGGGATCGCCTAAGTAAGTAAGTAAGTAAGTTTTACAAGGGATGTGTCCTTTTTTGCCAAAAGAATGCTGGGGCCTCAGGATCCTATAGGATTTTGCAGTGGTAGTTAAAGTGGTGTCAATCTGCATTAATTTGACTGTGCAGCTGCACACATGGTCCAGATTCAATTTCTCCTTCCCCTTGCAAAATCTCTGCAGTGAGTATTGGTTTCACCTTGAACAGCTATAACCTAGCCATGTTTATAAGCAATGCTTTGGGGTTTGGAAAGATTAGCCGTTTACAAGAAATGTTGCCCAGAGGACGCCTGACTGTTTTTACTCAGTCTTCGAGGTGACTCTTTCCATGTCATAGAATCCTAGAGTTGGAAGAGACCTCATGGGCCATCCAGTCCAACCCCCTGCCAAGAAGCAGGAAAATCAAAATCAAAGCACTCCCAACAGATGGCTATCTAGCCTCTGTTTAAAAGCTTCCAAAGAAGGAGCCTCCGCCACACTTTGGGGCAGAGAGTTCCACTGCTGAATGGCTCTCACAGTCAGGAAGTTCTTCCTCATGTTCAGATGGAATTTCTTCCTAATTTTCAGCCATACTTGGAAGCCCCTGAACAGAGACTCAGAAGTGGAGTGGGCAGATCAAAAGACAACCTGGCTAAATGGCACTACCTAGAAGAATTCTCCACCTTTTGCAACTGTGGAGTAGAACAAACAACTCCATATCTGTATGCTTGCCCACAATGCCCTGCCTCACGCACAGAGGAAGAATTGTTTAAAGCTACAGACAATGCTGTCACGGTTGCTCGTTTTTAGTCAAAAAATATTTAGTTCCTTGTGTTCCCTCTATTTTATGTTTTATACTTATTTATGCAATGCTTTTGATATGAAATAAATAAAATAACCTAACCATAATTTTATTGTGCAAGTTTTGCAAGCGCCATAGCTGCATCAAGACTAATTTCTTGCCATTTGGGTCTCATTGTTTGAAATGGTAATGTATTGTTCTGATCCTCTTTGAGAGAAAATTTGAGTGGAACAAAGAAAGGCCTGCTCCATATATATTCATGTTCTGATTGTACCCGCAGATCGGCAACTGTCCTCTACCCCTCTGGAGATTCTGCTGTTCCTTAATGGCTGGTATTATGCCACGTATTTCCTGCTGGAGATTTTCATGTTTGTCTATAAAGGTGAGTTTTAGCCACCAATCTGAGGTATGGGGAGGAAGCATGGAAGAGCAGGGCTTGTTTTCCCTTCTGCAAAATGTATCAGTTGGGGCAAATCTCCTTTATGAATTTCCCTTAAAGTAAAAACTGGAATAAGTGAATGTTATATTGTCTGGTTCATTCCCCATTTTAGTTACTAGTTGTTTGAGAGATCAAGGTTTTTGCAGACACACTAGTGTCACATTTCCTACTTTCTAAGTCTGGTTGCTACCGTAGGTATGAAATCAACTTTTTCAAAAACACTGGGTAGATCTACACTGTATAATTAATGCAGTTTGACCTCACTTTAACTGCAGTGGCTGAATGGAATCATGGGACTTATAGTTCTGCAAGGACTTTGGCCTTCTCTGCCAAAGAATGCCAGTGTTTACCAGGATTCTATAGCATTGAGCCATAAAGGTTAAAGTTGGGGTCAAACTGCATTCATTCCACAGTGTAAATGTGACCACAGTGGCTGGTATCTGTTGGTTAGTATCGATTAGAGTAGCCTTATTTAATACATTGTTGGATGATAAGATAACTAATTAATTCAATGGGTGTACTCTAGATAAGACTAAAAAATTTTAACCCAGTGTGTTGTGAGAAGTATTTGGCTATTCTATTTTCTTTCCCTCTTTTTGTTTTGTTTTAATTAATGTACCAATTTGTGCATGTCTACAGGACTCCTGTTGCCCTACCCTTCTGCCAATCTGGCTTTGGATCTGGTTATGCTCTTCCTTTATCTTGGAATTGAAGTCACAAGGATATTTTTCGGTGAGTTTCAAACAATGGATCCTGACATTGAAAAGCAGCACATTCATCTTACAGTCACAAGAACACATTCAGCAGTCTGTTTGCATGACAGCATATTTTAAGAAGAATGTGTGACGGCCACAGACACTGTCATTTTAGTCCTTTTTACTTTGCTGTGCTGGAAAAGAGGTCTTGAGGTGAAGCTGAAAGGGGCAATTCCTATTTCATCTTCCCAAAACAGTCTATTTTACATTCTGATTCAGAGGTACATAAGGACCACAGCAGCACAAGTTGAGGTGGAATAGTAATTTGAGATTCCTCCAGTCAAGCAGGACTATTTGTTTCTTTACCATATTTATATCCCATCCTTCTCACCTCTAAGGGGACTCAGAGTGGCATTTACACATAGGCAACAATTCAGTGCCATAAAAACTATGGGTAACTAGATTAACTAGAACTATTGTAGGTGAAGTTGTTAAATCCAAAGTGTCATTCTTGAATTTTAATTGGGATTCAGTTCTGCAGTTTGAGTGGTTCTTAATAACATTATCAAAGCAGACTGGAAGTGTGCTTCAGGTAGAATGCATAGGAGAGCGGTCCTACCGTTCACCAGAGTGGGGCAGTTGTTTTAGGCCATATTGAAGCATTCGCTCCAACAGGCCAGAACCTGACTGGCATTCATCACCCCAAAGACCTTTTCATTGGTCGCCACAAGGATAGAATGATCTGCGGAAAAAACCCATCAGCTAAATGAGCTTCAGACACCACTGAAGACCTATCTCTTCCCGCAGGCCTACTCAAGGTCCTACAGCATAGCCATATAACCCAGAATATCAATACAGATAATCCACAATATCCGCTTTGAACCAGATTATCTGAGTCCACACTGCCAAATAAGCCAGTTCTGTGTGGATTTCATACAGCTGTGCAGAAGGGGCCTCAGTCAATTTTAACTTGTGAATTTTAACCTGCATTTTATTGATATGGCCTTGTGTCATATCTTTTTAATAGTATTGTGTATTATTGTTCTGTTTTAGCCATGTTGTGCCCCACCTTGAGCCTCAAGGAGTGGCGGATTATTATTATTATTATTATTATTATTATTATTATTATTATTTGAAACACAACAAGATGAGTCCACAGCAGACACTGCTGGCTGTTGTATTGGATCATATGTTGGAAACTTTCCAAGTGTCTAGAGCTGTGTGATGTATCGGTGAATAATGCGTGCAGATCCCAGTAAGGTGGCCTTTTGCAGCTGGCAGATGGTAATCTTGTCAGCGCCGATTGTGTTTAAGTGCAGGCCAAGGTCTTTAGGCACTGCACCCAGTGTGCTGATCACCTCTGGGACTACCTTTACTGGTTTGTGCCAGAGTCTTTGCAGTTCGATCTTTAAATCCTTATATCATGTCAGCTTTTCCAGTCGTTTCTCATTATTATTATTATCTGCCCATCAAGAAAGGGCAGTATGCAGATATGTAATTATATTTTTCCTGCCAGTGCTGGGGAGAACTGATTGTGAATTTTAATTTTATTTGTTGATCTTGCATACCAAAATACTTTGACTGTGTACCTTGATGTGAGCTATTAGTTACTGTTCCTCAGGCATGGAAAGGTCTTTAGGTTGACCCTGACTTTACATCCTCTTCAACCCCCTGAATACTGTAGGTTTATAACAAATCTAACCCTTAACCAATCTTATTTTGTGTATGGTAGGCTCAAAAGGGAACCTATGTCAGCGGAAAGTACCACTTGCCATCAGTCTGGCACTAACCTTTCCTGCAGCAGTGATGGCAGCCTATTACCTGCTACTGCAGACCTATGCCCTGCGGCTGGAAGCCATCCTCAATGCAATCCTGCTTCTCTTCTACGCCGTTGAACTATTGCTGGGCATTCTTACTCTGGCCGCCTTCTCCAGGTACCCTCTTGTGAACTTTTTTTGTTATTTCAGGGGAATAGTCATGTGTGTTCTTGGTTGACTTCCCTTCTCCATGCTTTGAGAGTTTGAGGATACTTCCATAGTTAATATCTCAGAGATACTATGTGCTTCAGTAAAAAGGGGAAATAAGATTGGAATTATGTAACAGCAGGCTCCTCAGTATGTGGAAATAAGGGAAAACAGCTGAGGAGAACAGATGGCCATTTTTACAACACTCAGCCCCCCCTATACACTGCTATATATATATACTCATATAATCCAGGTCAAAGCAGAGGTGAATTTTCTGCTTTGATAATCTGGATTTTAGAAGCCGTGAAGACACAGTGGGGTAAACCCTTATGCTGGCTGACCTGAAGGTCGGCGGTTCAAATCCAGGGAGCGGGGTGAGCTCCTGTCTATCAGCTCCAGCTTTCCATGCGGGGACTTGAGAGAAGCCTCCCACAAGTATGGTGAGAGGCGTCCCCTGGGCAACGTCTCTGCAGACGGTCAATTCTCTAACATCAGAAGCAACTTGCAGTTTCTCAAGTCACTTTTGACACAATAAAAAAATCTGGATTATACGGCATTGTAGAAGGGATGTAAAACATTATGAATAGGCAGGATAGAGGATGGTGCTTTATATTTAGATGGATTTGGGTTCATTTAGAGTCTAGCTATACTGAAGTAGGAATTATGGAGCCCTTCAGGTGGTCTTCAGTTATAACTCCCAAGAATCCTCATTACTGGCTATATTGAAAGTTGCAGTTGAACTAGTTCTGGAAGGATGTGCCTATTCTGCACTGATTGGCAAGAGCAGATTAGGATTTGAAAAAGGATTCTCCTGCAAAACCCTTTTCCCAATCCTAATAGCAAAGATTTAACTGGATCACTTTTTAAGGCAAAGCATGGGGTCCTTCTCTAAATAATATTAATGGAAAATGCACAATAATAATTAAGACCTTCTGAGCATTATTCTTAACTTTTCTGTAAATGCTCTTCGGTTCAGTTCTTTGTTCATCAAAATGCTAACTACATACTTATCTCATTTGTTGTGTCTGTTGGGTTTGTTTCCGCAAGTAGATAATCAGTGGAATGTAGGTCCAATACATTCCTGCCTGTTTTTGGCTAAGAGGCAAAGTGTCGGGAACTGGAGTTGCTGATATCTTTCTGTTATGTCTTTTTATTTTCTGAAGTTTGGATTCATACTGAGTGACTACCTGGACTCCATTATGTGGAGATCGAAATGTAAGGCTGGAAGAACCCTTCATTTCCATGGCTGAGCCAAGATGAAGTTTGGGGTTCAGCTTCTTGTGCAAGCCAAAAGAAGATGCTGTAGGTACCTCTTTCCCTTCAGACATGTCCAGACAAGGGGCAACAGTTATCCATAACAGGACCACCGTCAACCTAGCATTCCTTTTGAAAGGTGGCAGTTTTTCCACACAAACTCTACAGTTCGGACCATCGAGCTCTGCCTAATCTATAGATTGTGGTGCCCTTCAACTGCAGTGTACTTCATCTCCTCTAGAAGGAGGCGTTCTGACATGGGGTCAAGAATCTAGCATGTGTGCAGCAACTCTCATTGTGGCATTTTTGTTCAATCCTCCCTAACTCTGTAACCTTCTGTGTCCTATCCCTGCAAGGGCACAGGGTTTCAAAGGCAGTGGCTCTTGGACTCTTTCCCTCACTCAGTATTGTTGTGATGTGTATTGACAATTTGTGATACTTGGTTTTCTACTGTACCTGTGGAATAAATATTTATTTTTCAACTTCTGGAGCCACATGGAGTTTTTCATTTTTTTTCAAGAAAGACAGGGTGCATCTACACTGCAGAATGAATGCAGTTTGATCCCACTTTAACTGCCATGGAATTATGGGATTTGTAGTTTTAGAAGGATTTCAACCTTCTTTGTCCAAGAGCTTTGATGTCTCACCAAACGGTAACTTTGAGGATTCCAAAGCATTAAGCCAGTGGTTCTCAACCTGTGGGTGCCCAGGTGTTTTGGCCCACAACTCCCAGAAATCCCAACCAGTTTACCAGCTGTTAGGATTTCTGGGAATTGGAGGGCAAAGCTTCTGGGAACCCACAGGTTGGGAACCACTGCATTAAGCCATGGCAGTTAAAGTGGGGTCAAACTGGATTAATTCTACAGTGTAGATGTGTCCACAGTGGCTGGTATGTATTGGTTAGCAATAATAAGAGTAGTCTCATTTAATACATTGCTGGATGATGATAACTCTAATTAATGCTTTCTGCAGCAAAAAAAGAAAGGTGATGCAGATCCACAAATGCCAGACCTGGTAAGTTATGAGTTTCTGGAAAAGCCTTTATATTCTGACCCAAAGTAAGTTTAAGCTTGGAATTGATCTAGTTTAGTAAATAATTTCAACAAAGAAGAGGCCATGAGAAAGAGAAGCACACGGATTTCAAGTCTGCATTAGCATTGATGATAAAAACAAAAAATTGAAACTAGAGCAAAAGAAGGACTTGGTACACTGAAGTCATGTTAAAGCAGCTCTGCATCCAATTTGTTGCAAGAGTACAAATGCATACTCTCCATTTCATATGTAAGTAAAAATTGGTTATATTATCCTTGCAAAAGAAGAGTAGTTTCCTAGAAACTGGGGAAAGCATTGTTCCTGGACATCTGTATTAAGAAGTGGTATTCACTGAGCCCACACTGCAGACATTTATTAATGAACACGGCAGACCAAAAGCCCTCAGTAATGGAACAGAGTTGCATTAGATGGGTCTGCCGCTCCAGCCCACAATCGGCCTCCATTTTCAGCCACCAAAAACTTGTTGTTGGATGCTCTGATTATAAGGCAGGTTGAGGATGCAAACTGGATTGTGAAATTTGTGGGATGGTCACAGGTGATGGCGATCTGTCCATCTTTTTCCAAGGCCCAGTACTTGCCTTCTGCAGATCAAGCGGGATGAAAATGAGGAGGTCAGAGAAGATGCAAGCATAACAAGCTACACTTTTGAATTTCCCTGACTTCTAGTTGATTGATGGAAAATCATATACAGGCAGTCCCCAAGTTACAAACAAGATAGGATCTCTAAGTTTGTTCTGAAGTTGAATTTGTTTGTAAGTCAGAACAGGTACATTTTTTCAGTGTAACTCTAGACACACACACACACACACACAAGCTTTGGATAGCATAGGGAAGGGAAATACCCCTGTGGTATTTGTTTTGCTGTCGGTGCCCCTGTTTACCTCACTTTCTGTCCCAGTGATTGGATTTTGAAAATTTTGGCTTGTTGTGGAAATAATGATTGGTGATAAAGCTTCTGCAGAAACACCTTTCCCCCATGACAACTCTTTTAGGAGTTAATTTCCCTTCCTAGGGGCTGATTTCTTTCACTTCCTGTTGTCTCGACCCCATTCTTAACTATGAGTTGTTTGTAATTCAGGGACTGCTTATAATTAGAATGGTTTACTTTACTAATAGAAAGTATTACTACCAAGTGTGATCTATAGCATTCATTTTAATCTGGTCCTTTTCAGGTCTCAGAATCCTAAAATTAGAACAGACCCTAAGGGCCATCCAGTCCACCCCCATTCAAGCACTCCTGACAGATGGCCATCCAACCACTGCTTGAAAGCCTCCAGAGAAGGAGACTCTGCCACATTCCGTGGCAGCATTTTCCACTTTTGAACAGCTTCATTGTCAGGAAGCTTTCTTTATAATCCCAGAAATCCCTCACCAGTGTGGCAAGTGGTCAGAAATTCTGATACTCCCCATTACCTGCAGGACCTTGGGTTGGGGAATACATTTATAGAAAATACAGTAGGGATGTAAATAATTACATTTTAACAGTAATTTTTATTCAACTACACCAGGGAGGCTAGATCACACCTATTAGGCCGTAGTACAGTGTAGTTTCTAAGGGACTAATTTTACTGCATCAGTCTCCAGCCTCCCTTTAATTTGGGATGGAGAGAATTGTAATTAATTATGCCTTTGGTTCTAATCTAATTATAAACTGGAGCAGTGGCACCTGAACCTTGGTCCTCCAAGTGCTTTGTACTTCAGTCCCGAAAAGTCCTGACAGTTGGCCAAGCTGACTGGGGCTTCTGAGAACTGAAGCCCAAACTCCCTGGAGGACCAAAGACTGGGAACCACTGAACTAGAGTCTTCTTTTCTTTAAACTTTAACAGTGGTCACCAATGCAAGGGGAGCCCCCAGTGGCACAATGAATTAAACGCTTGTGCTGGCAGGGCTGCTGACTGACAGGTCAATAGTTTGAATCCGGGGAGAGCATGTTGAGCTCCTTCTGTTAGCTCCAGCTCCCCATACAGGGACATGAGAGGAGCCTCCCACAAGGATGGTAAAAACATCAAACATCCAAGTGTCCCCTGGGCAATATCCTTGCAGACAGCCAGTTCTCTCACACGAGAAGCGACTTGCAGTTTCTCAAGTCACTCTTGACACAGAAAAAAAACCCCAATGCAAGCAGGACATACTAACCAATTTGGAAATTGTAGAAGCCTTCCTCAGTGAGTGACAGAGTGCTGGCAACATAGCTGACACAGTTCCCTTCCAACCGTCTCACATCAGAGCCCAATCCCACATAGCCGGCATCACTGTGCAGGACTAGCAGTGGTCGGTTCACCAGTACCAGCAAGAAATCTTCAGTTTTTCCTGGAAATGGAAAAGATAATATTTGGCAGTATCTCTCCCACACTGGAAAGGTGGTGTTAGAATAGAATCATGGAATAATAGAGTTGGAGGAGGCCACATGTGCCATCTAGTCCAACCCCCTGCCATGCAGGAAAAGCACAATCAAAATAAATAAGAATTAAACTTTCACTTCTTCACTTCACAAAGACTGTAAAGTAAGAGAGAAAAGTCTCTGGATCCCCTTTTAGACACACAACTATTCAAAGCTTGCAGTCTGTGTCCATCAACCCACTCAAGTTCACTTTTCAATACAGAAGCCCTCCTCATGCTAGATAGCCTCTCCATTGATGTGTACCTGCAGCTTTGGGAATGGCCAGCAGTTGTCCATTTGGTCGCATGGAGACATATTTGTCCCCTATACGAAGCATCACCTTCTGGTCTTGATAGTGGAGATCAAACCAGACATTCTTGTCTTGCTTACTGCTACTGATGATACAATCATTGGGACCCTGTGAAAGGGGGAAAAAATAGCTGGAAAGTAATCAGTCCTTCTACTTTCCATATTTATATATTTGTTAGGTCTTGCTTCAAGGCTTAGAAAGAATGCTCTTGGGGTGAGTGACACAACCAGAGTACATTGATGCATAAGCTTAGGAGGAAATGCAATAGCCAAGGTAATGTTCTCAGAGATGGTGAACATTACAATGTGGAGAGAGGTAGTAACACACTCCTCTGTGGGCATTTCAGGAAGTTGGCTCTGCCACTTTAAAGTCAGCCTGTTGCCCTCAGGTAGGATTGGGAACCACTGTTGCAGAGGAAGGAATTCAACTCTCCCTCATACAGTGATATCCATCTCCCTCAAAATCATCTGTCTCCTGATGCTCCCCTTCAGGACATAACACTGTGGTGACTGGTGGCAGATGAGAAGCATTTGGCTGTGCCCCTATAGCAGGATGGTGACTTTGAAGGAATTCTTTGGGATCTTAGGGTGTCTTCAGGAGATCCCAGAGGATTATGTCATTGTTATGCACCCGGTGCTAGGGATACAAACAGCTGCTTCTCATCTCCCCCCACTCTCCACCACGTAGCCATATGGGGAGGCCAGCAAGAGACAAACTTGAAGGAAGAAGAAAAAGATAGACTGAAGTAGCTCTCGTTTCAGCCATCTCCTCCTGACACAGGTTCTTGGTCCCAGACTCACCAAGGACATGTATGTGCCACAGTAGCCACGGAAGCAGACTTTCTTTGTGGCATCATCATATAGCAGCTGTAAGATCTCTGTGTTGCCAACAGCCATAGCATTGGCATAGAGGTCAGCTCCTGTCAGAACATGAAAAAAGCAGAGGACCCAGTGACCACACCTTATAAGGTAAAGCACATCAATCTCACTCTGATGTAAAACTATTTCAAATACCATTGCTGGCTGAGGTAAGGCTTGAATTAGAAAGTCTGTAGTACTTGTATGTGATACTAATATTTGTAAGAAGACCCCACTGAGTCTATATATGACATTCCCTTTAGAAACGTGATTAAAAGTGCACTAAATATTAGGTGTATACCTGGATTCACATCCCCATTCACATCTAGATTTCTGGGGTCCAATGGCAGGTAGTTTCTCCACATACAGTGGTGTTACTATGGTGCTGCTCAGAGTATGCATAACAAAGGATTTGCATGCAAGATACTTCCACATGCTTAAAGTAATCTATATTGAGGGTGGGAAGATCTTGGTTCTTCCTAATGTTTAGGAATTTCTAATCCTGCAATTTGAATCCATTGCTCCCTGTCCTATTCCCCAGAGCAACAGAAAACACTTCCTCAATGCGACATCCTTTCAAATATTTAATCATGGCTGCCCCGCCTTCTGTATTTCCATTCTTCCTTTGGCCTCACAGGCTAGTCTCCTTCCTAGGTTTCAGCCAAACAAACCATCTCTCCAGGAACTGAGCTACAAACACTCCTCCTATCTTGAGCAGGATAAATGGTTATGGAATGTCCCTGGTCATCAGACCACATCAGTAAAATCAGGGCCAGATGAGTGGCATCCTATATTGATAATGCCTGCCCTCAACTCACCTGGTCTGCAGCAGATGAACTTGTTGGTAGAAAAGGAACGCAACGAGACCTGGGCAGGGCTGGATTCCATACTGAAGAGTTCATCTCGTCCTGGTTTGTCCATCTTTACAGTTTTCATGCCACCTTCACGTGCACTCAAGTACTTCCCCTCATCATCCCGCAGGGCAACCAAGCCACTATTCACTTCCAGGGAGTACAAGGTTTCTGGGCCAATATCTGATACCAGTGAGCCATTGGCAGCCAACATTTTGCCAGTCCCATTCCTTAAGCCATATTTCTTCACTGAAGAACAGAAAAGAAGAAGAAGAAAATAAGTTATTAGTGACTGATGTTTCATTCACTGAAAACAGCCTCCACTTGAAATAATGTCTACAGAGCAGTATCACAATCGACGTTTTCCTTTCTCTGCAGAATCGTTGCAAGATCTGATCCTGCAGCATCAAACAATTTCCAACACATTTGCCCTCCTGTATAAATATGTGAGAGGAAGCCACAGGGAGGAGGGAGCAAGCTTGTTTTCTGCTTCCTTGGAGACTAGGACGCGGAACAATGGCTTCAAACTACAAGAGAGGAGATTCCATCTGAACATTAGGAAGAACTTCCTGACTGTGAGAGCCGTTCAGCAGTGGAACTCTCTGCCCCGGAGTGTGGTGGAGGCTCCTTCTTTGGAAGCTTTTAAGCAGAGGCTGGATGGCCATTTGTCAGGGGTGATTTGAATGCAATATTCCTGCTTCTTGGCAGGGGGTTGGACTGGATGGCCCATGAGGTCTCTTCCAACTCTTTGATTCTATGATTCTATGATTCTTATTCATGATCTTTCCAGTGGTATTTCCCACCCCAGTCCAATGGGTTTTCTTTCTACATCATGCTGCAGGTCCTTGTCATTTCTTAATTGTCTCTTACTTTTATATTTATTTGGTACTACCATTACACCTGTTTAACTTATTTTTATTTAATTTCTATATTGGGGGGAATTTATGTATGTTCCTAGGCAACATGCCCCCGCATCTAGCTAAAATGCATCAAGGTACACACAAATAACTGAATCTGTTCTCAACACTTTGCTATAATTGGAGAAGTTGTCATAGTTACCCAAGCCAGTGGCCATGCTGGCTGGGGAATTCTGGGAGTTGCAGTCCAAAAAAGTAACTTTCCCAAGCTCTGCCCCAGTTAATGAATGCTGTTAAAGAAATCAAGATTTCTGCCATCCATAGTGACTTGCTGGGTAAACAGAATTTGAATTCACCTGGTATATATGGGGACATTTGCCTTCTGTCAGCATTGTGTGCCACGGACTCCCGACCTATTGAGGAGATGCAAATGACTCAGGCTTAACTTCTTCACACATTAAAAAAACACAGAGGACTAATTTAGTAGTTGCTTGGGGCAGCTAACTGCACTTAATGTGGGTTTGGGATTTTAGCAGACACTGTTTACACCATGGTTTATAAGCCCCTCTCAATAAATTACCAAATTGCATGCTATCCCAGCAAAGCAAGCTACACCACCATATACTTAACATGACACAGGATCAACAAGAAAGACATGGGCATTTCCACGGACAGTTTACACAACAGGATGGAGTGAGGAAGCTCCTTCGGGGAAGAGATGCAGGGAAGGGCAGCAGTAAGAGCCCCACATATTTTCTTCCTAAGTATTTTAGGATATTTCCTTATGTTGGAGTACAAGAACTATGTTTGCCTTGTGATCAGCTTTGTGCCCTTTAAATTATCCCATTCTCCTTTACCAATCTGCTGTTCACCATCTTCACTCCAATGATTTTAGTCTAATTTTAAGAGTTTTTAAGGATTTAATATGTTCTAACTATGTGGATTGTATTAAGGTAAAAATAAAGGTTTTCCTGGAAATAAGTCTAGTCGTGTCTGACTCCGGGTGGTGGTGCTAATCTCCATTTCTAAGCCAAAGAGCCAATGTTGTCCATAGATGCCTCCAAGATCATGTGGCCAGCATGACTGCATGGAACGCCGTTACCTTCCCGCCAGAGCAGTACCTAGTGTTCTACTCACATTTGCATGTTTTTGAACTGCTAGGTTGGCAGAAGCTGGGGATTTGAACCTGTGACCTTTCGATCAACACACTCAGCAGCTCAGCGGTTTAACCCACTGCACCACCGGGGGCTCCCGTGGATTTTATTATGTCTTATTTATGTAAGTTGCTTTTAGCATTTCTATTAAGCTTGTTTTTGGTTTGTTATATCTTATCCTTGGCATTGAATGTTTGCCATTGTGTTTTATTTTGTTGTAAGCCACCCTTAGTCACTTGGGGGATATAGGGCAGGCTATAAATAAAGCATTATTGTTGTTGTTGTTGTGATGGAAGATTTTGTTTCATTCCAATTCTTGAAGTAAGATTCAGCTGCTAGTTCAGTTAATTCTGAACTTTCAACCTTATTCCACAGGCAAGACGAAAAGTGGGGGGAGCGAAGGAAAGCAGGGGAAAGCGTCCTACCCTGGCAAAATCCATCTTCAGGGATGGACAGCTATCCCGCGACATTTCGCCACTTTCCTCTGCTTCTGCATACTGTCTTCTGTTGGACTCCAGATGGACTCCAGAGACTGTCTTTGCACGTTGGCAAGACAGGTTTCAATGCACAGCCACCAGAAGTGGCTGTGCATCATGGGAAGAACTCCGATGGACTCCGTTATGCCAGAATGACAAGATGGTCAGAAAACGGGAGAAATTTAATGTGGGATAAGGTTCATAGAAGAGGGAACACCATTCTGTCATTTCCTCAAGGAGCAAAATATCTTGGGTTGTTTTGATTTCTCTGGAATTTTTACGTATGGATTGTGTACGTGGATTGTCACTAATAACTATTTCATTTTTTGCATGTGTAAAAACATGCTTATTTATTTGGGCATCACTGATCTACTTTAAGTGCTATGTACAGGATTTCTAAACAATTTTAACCATTTAAACCTGTTTTAGCTTGAACTTAGGCAAGCCCCACATTATAGCACTTTCCGAAAGAGTTCAAAACTTGGTTCTTTCTGCAGACCTTTGATGTTATTTAAGATTGCAGTCAGACTACTATCTTTAGCCAGGGAAGGCTAAATTGATTGTATGTATCTTTTAATTAACGACTATTGCCATATTTTATTGATTCTATTGCTCTTGTTAATTTTATGTTTGGTTTTAAATGCATTATTGGTTTTAATGTTGTTATATTGTTTTATATGTTATATGGAAGCTGGTGGTGAAGTATAAATAAAAAATATTGTTATTATTGTGATGTGTATAATATGTATTTAATCTATTTAAAATACCATAGAGGTCTTGTTTGATATCATTTTCACCTGTCAGTATTGATTTTACCTGTGTGCCACCTTGAGATCATTAGATGTTGGGGAGAACAGATATACAGTATTTTCAAAGACTAAGTAAGAGGATTTTCTGCACTACATATTCAAACGTGCTTCAACTGTGTTACAGCTACTGCTTCTTATTTCCATGGGATGCTTTTCAACAACAATAGTTTAATAGACTGTTTGTAAGGAATTTGTAACCAGACTATCCAGGGCAGGGCAGGAGAGAAAAAAAACTTGTTACCTCCCACCATTAGATCATAATCCAATAGAAGAATAAAAAAATCATTAATTATCTTTGCAAAGGAAGATGTGGTAGAGAACCTTGTTCTTTTTACAAGCCTTGTTCAATAAATAAGTCATTCTACTTTAACATTACCACAAAAATGCTTATCTTTACGGTTCACAGCTAAGTTGTAGATGTGCATGGCAAGGGATATATTACTTTGCATGGCTCATGCAATGAGGAAGGGTATGTGTGCACCTCACTGCAATGTCCTCAGTTCAAGCACCATGATGCTGGACCCACAAGCAGACATTAGACATTGCAATGCACACTAATCATGACATAAATAGCATTCAGTCAAGTTCTGCATATGCAGTGGTGCCCTGGCAGATTGGACAGAACGGTTATATGCAGCAACGGAGGGTTGGAATTACTGCACTTTCTCCAGGTACAAGAATTGAGTGTAGGTGTGGAGGTGAGATACTAATCATCCACAATATAAATGAGGGGCACAGGGAGACTTTGCAAAATAATACATAGAGTGAACAAAGTGTATCTAAGGCGCAATTAACTGCACAGAAAAAAGTTGACTCTACACTCATGCCTTTCCACCAGATCAGAGATAGTTGAGAGTACTAAGTGATGACCCTGATCTAGCTCAAGTTAGTCACAATTAATGCAAGCCTAGTGCTTTCAGTGGGACTTACAGTGCTTTCCTATGTCAAGAAAGCAAACCTTTCAGAAGTGAACATTGCCATATTAAATGGAGTTTCCTTTACACTTAGGATCACAGGGTGCATCTGCATTGTAAAAGTAATGTAGTTTGACACCACTTTAACATGTGGCTTGGCGAGACACTCTTTGGCAGGGAAAGTTAAAGACCTTATAAAATTACAACTTCCATGATTCATAGCATTCAGCCATGGGAGTTCAAGTGATGTCAAAATGAATTAATTCTATAGTGTAGACACACCCACAATCTTAATCATGATTAGCTTATAACTGAATTGGGGGCTTTATTGTTTAATGTTGTGGGCTTTGCGAATTCTAAATATTTTTCTTAAATGTAAATGTAATGCCAGGGGATTAAAGGGTATATACCTTTAATCCCAAAGTTCAAATTATGGGGGACAGTTTAAATCCAAGAAGTCTATATTGGAAAACTGTTTTCATATCCTTTCACATTTCACAGGTGAAAATTTCTATGAGATGTGGTCAAGATGGCAAAAGTTATTAATCAGGAAAAACAGGAAAACTAGGAGAGACTGGAGCCGTTTGTCTTAGCCTGACCCAAAGAGAGGGATGAGATTCCACCTTCTCCTCCCCTCCCATCTTGAGTTAACTGAGTGTAAATTGTATTGAAGTTTGAACAGTTTGCAGCAACTGAAGTATGCTGAGAACAAAGAGGGAAAATCGGGGGGGGGGGGCATTTTAAAAGCAGTGGAATAACAAAGTATTTAATCAGGACCATCAAAAGAGTGGGAGGGTGTGACTTCCTTCTCCCTAGCTACCACATAATTCCTCATTTTGCATCACCCAGGTTTTCTTTGTGATAGATTGTTGTCTTTAAGTTCAGTATTAAGACCTTAGACAGGAAACATTTTTGGACCACACACCCCAACCACTGGACTTTTTGAATTTTTTAAGCTGTATTCCAAAAAGCTAACTCTTCCAAGCTTTCTTTTGCATGATATTGAAATGGACTTTAACCTCAAGGCTGAAACCTTATGAAAGGGAAGACAAGTCATTAGGGAACATGGAGCCATGGTGACACAATGAGTTAAACCCTTGTGCTGGCTGAATAGATGACCTGAAGGTCAAAGGTTTGAATCTGGGAAGTGGAGTGAGCTCCCATTTGTCAGTTCCAGCTTCCCATGCGGGGACATGAGAGAAGCCCCTCATAGGATGGTAAACTGGGCATCTCCTGGGTAACGTCTGCAGATGGCCAATTCTCTCAAACCAGAAGCGACTTGCAGTTTCTCAAGTTGCTTCTCACACATACACAAAATAAAAATAAATAAAAATGGGAACATGCTTCTTCTACCCACTTCTGAAATCATAGTAGACTGTGATGACAGATTCAGCTCCCCAAGGCATGTCGCGATCACAGCGCAGCACCCCAGCTTTCTCATCACAGCGCACATAACGCTTTTTGTTGGGGTTGTACATTGCGACGTTGGGGTGCACTGCCAGGTGTAAGGTCCATTTTTCAGTTTCCGTGGCAACCTGGGCAAAGCAAGTGACATTCTCCTCTGCGCCACCCAGGTAGCGCTTGGACTGTTCATTCTGGAAAGACACCTGTCATGAAGGAGGGAGAAATGGGAACTTGATCACTTGAGAGAGAAAGAAGAGGAATATCCTCATTCACATTGAAGGTGGTACCAGAACAGATCAGATAAGGCCATGTGATTGTGCAGAATTTGGAAGTTTTATTTCTGGGACTACATTGGGACATTCTGGGAACTGTGTAACTGTGTAACTGCGCAGCACTTACTTTGAAAGTACAGTAGAGTCTCACTTATCCAACATAAACAGGCTGGCAGAACGTTGGATCAGCAAAAATATTGGGTTTAAGTAAAAGCCTGTTAAACGTCAAATTATATTATCATTTTATAAATTAAGCACCAAAATATCGTGTTTTACAGTAAATCTACAGAAAAATCAGTTCAATACAGGGTAACGTTATATAGTAATTACTGTATTTACGAATTTATCACCAAAACATCGCAATGTATTGAAAGAGCTGTGGATCCAGGTGGGTGGTAGACTGCATTGGATAATACAGAGTGTTGGATGAGCAAAGGTTGGATAAGCGAGAGACTACTGTAGTTCTTATACTCCAGAAACTTTGTTTTTCTGGCTGCCACAAATTATGTTGAATTGGTTCAGATATTCATTGAAAAACTATAGCAAAATGTGTTGCAAGATGTCCTGCACAAACAAAGTTTTTGCATTTTACTAAATCTTCTCCATGTTTTTTTTTTAATAGAATAAACCCAGGAACAAAAATCGTGCTACATAGTGCAATAGATATTAGATACCCACACTTTGGGACAGCATAGAATAACTTGGAGAGCATATTAATATAGCTTATTGGTCTCATATCCTCTCCACCCTCACCCCATCTAAGCAGAATCCCAGTTTGAGAATGGAGGTTGACAGCTTGTGAATATTTTTTGCACAATGTCACCTTGCCATCTGGATACTGATGGAGAAGGAAGGAGGTCTGAGGTCCCGGCTTATCCTGGTCACAGGTGACTTTGCCATTTGGGTCAGCTGCCAAGTAGCGTTTCAGGGCACTGACCAAGTGAAGCTTCTGGCCAGCCCCTTCTCCGGGGCCGGCTGCCCCAGCGCCATGAGGGCTCAGGAACTGAAGCACCCAGACCTGGCGAGGCTTCAGCTGCTTGCCGGTGGCTGACACCTGGAAGCGGAAGGGCTCAGCAGTCAGGTATCGGTTGGCTGCATTGACCAGGCCAAATTCTAGGGAGACAGTCATGGTGGGGCTAACCAAGGCTGGAATGACACCAGCTCTGCAGAATAGCCAGCTGGGACTATCTGAGATTCCTCCTGGGCTATGAGGTCACAATGGGTGCCTAGCAACCAGGCAAACCCACCATCAAACCCCACACAGGAGTCCAGCCTACTTAACAAAGTACTAAATTCATTTGGACCACACAATCCAGCAGTGATACACAAACAAGGTTGCAAGGCCCACTTAAGACAAAGCAGAGTGCAAAGTAATGAGACCTCCAGGACTCAAAGGAAGCATTTAGGATCCAGAATGGACTAAGCTCTTATCTTCTGCCACTCTACTCAGAAAAAAGGTATGGTTCCTTTTAAAAAGTAAGAGTAAAATTACAGTATTCACATTGACTTGTGGATAAGACGACCCAGGTTTTTTGGATCTATTATTTCCCTGAAACTTCTACTTATACATTAGTATATAGAGTACTCATTTAAGTTGGATTCAAGGGCTACATGTAACCTCTATGGCAGGCATGGGCAAACTTTTTTGCCTTGGGGCCTCATTGCCAGCAGGGTTGGGATTGGGGGGAGGTCACACCTCAGGCGGAGTGGGCCAATGAGTGGTAGGGAGGGAGAAGGTGGGGCCAGAAAAAGGCAAGGCAAGACAAGGTAGGGCCTGGGTTATCATCAGGTTGTCCTCCCAGCATAAGAACAAGGCTGCTTTCCCCATCCTTATACCAAGAGGAAGGCGGGTCACACGGCGACTGCTCCAATCCTCCTTCCCTGATCCTTGAGCTGTCCTCTTCGCATTATGCCAGGAGGAGGACAAGACAGGCGGTGGCTGAGTACACTCCAAGAGCTCTCAGCTGTCATACGCCTTCCTCCAGCTGTCCTCCTGACATAAGGACGGGGCCGCTCGCAATATCCTTATGCCAAGAGGAGGACAAGATACATGGTCACTGAGAGGGCTCTCAGCTGCTGCATGCCTTCCTCCCTGTCTTTTTGGCATAAGGATGTGGTGGGCCACCATGTCCTTGTGCCAAGAGGACAGAGAAAATGAGGAGGGCCTGTGGCAAGCACCCAGGGGGCTGCATCCGGCCCCCGGGCCTTAGTTTGCCCGTGTCTGCTCTATGGAGTACTCTGACACTGAGGGATAGGCACTTTGATGTTTGGATGTGCTGATAATTAATGTATCTATTTAAGCACCAAAGAGTATGGTCAGAGATTATGGGAACTGTAATGCAAAATATTTTATGGGGACCTGACTTCCTTCGAGAAACGTGGTCAGTGGAGGAAGAAACAACCATAACAAAGAGCCATGAAATCAGCTGGATCTTTGCAGGCCTTTTCACATACTTCTCTTTCATCCACCTCTTTTGCCCAGTAAGTAAAGGGGAGGATGATGAAAAGGTTATCGATTGATAGGCAGATTGAGCTCAGAACAAATAAGAGGGAGAAATGCAGTGTTAACATTACTTTTCAGCACGAAAAATCATAAGTGTATTATTCTGTATCATATAATCGTTAGATTATTTCACCAACATTATAAAGATGTGTTATTATTACAATAAGAGCAAGCTTTGTTGGCTGACCGACAAACACTTTCAAGTGCCAGGCTATAAATAAGAATGCAAATTAACTAAATCTAAAAATAAATATGAGAAAATTACCCTTATTAAGACTTTGCACATCTTTTAATAGATGCACCTCTCTGTAAGTTTACATTTCCTCCTTCTGCTATTGACATTGTTTGATGTGGAAGTTATTCAAATCCCTTCCAATTCATCTTTTCTGAGTTGCATCCCTTTTCAGTGGTGTAGGGCGTAGACATCTTGCGATAATGCAGCATGTCTCATTAAGAGCCACATCCACTGTTTTAACATGGTATGATGGGTTCCACACTGGGCATGCGTGCTCAGCATTAGAGTAGCAGATGGCTTCACTGTATCTGGTTTTGGTCCCCAGATTGTGACAGTTAGGTTTCATATGATAATTGTCTCTAGTGCTCACTTTTTGCTCCATATTCAAGCAGTGCTTCTTGTAAGTCAGAGCCCGGTCCAGGGTAACCCCGTATTTGGATGTGCTGCAGTGTTCCAGTGGGATTCCTTCCCAGGTAATCCTCAGAGCTTGGGATGCTTGTCTATTCTTAAAATGAAAGGCACACATCTGTGTTTTAGATGGATTAGGAATCAGCTGGTTAAGAACTGTGGTCCAAAAGCAAGGTGCTGGCTGCTGAACAAACGTATTGCATCCTGTCAGATCCCCAAAATCTGGAGGAAAGCAAGTCATAGCCATCTTGAAACCAGGCAAAGACCATAATGATCCAAAAAGCTATAGACCAACCTCCTTGTTGTGCCATCTTTACAAAGTTCTAGAGAGACTTATTTTGCATAGAATTATGGAAAAAAGTAGACCCATGTCTGATTCCACAACAAGCTGGCTTCAGGAAAGGCAAAAGCTGCACATCGCAAGTGCCGAACCTGACTCAGCACATAGAAGATGGCTTTGAAAGGCAGCAGATCACAGGAGCTGTCTTCATATGCCCATCAGAAGCTTATGATACTGTAAATCATTGCTTTCTCCTGAGAAAAACTTAAAATATCACAAAGGACTACCACTTCACCCACTTCATAGGAAATCCACTACAAAAAGGAGTTTTTTGTTGAATTCCAGGGCCAAAGAAGCAGATGGCGAAAACAGAAGAATGGTCTGCCTCAGGGGAGCGTGCTTGCTCCATTGATGTTTCACAATGATCAGCCACTGCTACAAGGGACAGTTTCATCTATGCTGATGATCGTGCCATCACCGCTCAATCAAGGAGTTTTGAAAAGGTTGAACAGAAGCTCCCCAAAGCTTTAGGTCCTCTTACTACCTATGACAGGGAAAACCTAATAGAATAAATAAATACTATTTGCCCTTATAATAAAGTTAGAAATATGTTTTTCCAAGTGATGGGTCATAATGGAACTTCAAATGCCTGTCCTCAAAATTCACATGAACCTACAAATGAGTTAGGGCTGTTTATTTTAGTTCCACAGAAATACAATCTTCTCAGAGATGCAACTTATGTTCAGACACATAAGTTCAGAGGAACAAACTGCAGAGACAGCCTGGTGTCACTTAAGTATAATGATGAGATAGAATGTTAAGCTTTTAAAAAGGCGTTTTAATTTCTGTACATAAAGTGTTTTTTTAACTAGTTTAGCATTACATAAAGCCATGGTTGTACAAGGGCTACACACCCAGTCAAAATCTGTCTTTATTTATCCGAGGCCAATTTTAAGTCACAATAACCACCCACCCGAAAATCTTATTCTATAAAACAACTCACCCTGCCCCCATTTAAGTTACAAAAAAGAAAAAAAAGAAGCCATACAATGCAGTATAAAAGATTGACAATATCATCAAGTTTATTACACAATTTGCAACCTATCAGAAAAAGACAAACAAATTAAATCACAAAGAACAAGGGTGGAAGAGTCAAGGGGAAAACAAGGCTATGTTTCTGTCATTCGTTTCTTTCTTTTTTGCTTCCATTATTTCAAAACAAACTAAAAAAACGTCCCATTTTGTAAAAAGCAACATTTCCAATCCAAGTTTTATGCTTTACAGTTTTAAGTTGCCATTCCATTTTTCTACATTAACTTTTTTTTCCTTTAAAAAAATTGAGCGGAATACCTCTCAGAGTACAAAAGGAGGTATTGCGTTACATTGTGTCATCCTTTGACAGACACCATCCATCCTTATGTAGGCCACACAACGTCTGTGACATGAGACAGGATCCTTTTATGAAGGGGTTTCACCATGCAGCCGGACAATCCCACTGAGCGTTCATGAATCTAATAAAAGTGTGGCCATGTCAGAGATCCAGGTGCTGGAAGCTACTTATTCCAGGATACAGTGTGTTATCATAAGCTACTCGGTCTAGGAAGGAGAACTGAAACAACCCCATCCTCAAGGGTTTCATTCCAGAGATGAGTTTTATCAGAACTCTGTAGCTATTTCTGTTCCATAATACTCCTTATGTAGATGTTAATGCCACTGGCCTGAAGAGGTTGCTGTCTCAAAAGCCCTAGTAATGACTCTGTCACTGTTACACAAAGGTGATGTGAACGGAGGCTTTTCACTGCCTCAAACTGTAGACTGGGATGCCAGAAATCAGTGAGGTATGCTGCTGCCTGAAGCAAATTCCTGGGTGAACCCCCTCCATAGTGACTTAAATGTAAAATGAGGATGGTGTGTGAGGAAACTTCTGGACCTTAAATCAACACATACATCACATTGAATCTAAAACTGCTCAGGGTGTACTGTAAGGGAGAACTTCAAGAAAGCCCTCCAGTTTGATTGAGACTCCATTCCAGGCTACTGCGTTGGTCAGGTCTCAGTTCACAGCGCTTCCTTTGTAACAAGGAAGGTGACACTCTGGGAGGGGTGGTGCCTGGAAACAAGAGGGTTAAGAGAGAAGTTGCAACCAGAGCAGCTACAGTATAAAACAAAATAAGGAATCTATTAGCAAATCATCTGTGGATAGTGAGTGGGCCTGCATTAGCCAGAGTTCGATCTATCTTTTTAAGGGAAACTCCACACTGTGAGCAGTTTGACTAACGCAGGCCCCTCTAGAGGCAACTAGGTGCCTTGGTTCAGGGACTAAGTGGGGAAAGGAGGCCAGAGAGGTGACTGGAAGCAGCAACCAGCCCACCCCCCATCCCAGAAGAAAGAGAGAGAGGAAATACTATGGTGTTTAAGCTGTACACAATGGTGCTAGAAGACAAGACTGAAAGCTGTTTTGGGAAAAGGTTGAGACTTCAGGAGGACTGGACACCTTGGTGCCTGAGAAGACAACACAGTGCGGACTGTGGACACAAGCCCCAGTTACATCTTGTGCTGTGCAGAAGCACCATGTTCTTCCTACAGAAGAAAAGCCGGATGGATTCCTCCTCAGGTGCTCTAGGAGAAAATTTGGTAAGGGAAGAGGCTGGAGACCTCTGTGGGAAACACCATTCTCCTTAGGTCCAAGAATCCATGGACTGAAGTGGCCCCCTGGTCACAGTGGCTCAGGAAAACTCCCCTTTCCAAGTCCCAAGTCATTTGAGTTTCTCCATCAAGCAGCAACACAGACAGGGAGGGCTTGGTGCCACAAGATGGAGTTCTGCAGGCGAAGTCACTTCCAAGGGGTCCAGAAAGAGCAGAGGGCAGTGGGGAGGAGTGGATGGAGAAGCCTCCACTCTTTAAGTCTTGATTAAGGAGAGGAGATAACGAGTCCATAAAAACACCGAATGCTTCCGAAGCTCCTAAAAAGACAACACAAAGTAGGAAAAAATAGTAACTCCTATTGCCTAATTAAAGACCGCCCTCTAGAAAGGACCAAACTCTGGACTAAATCTCAGGACCTTCGCTGATATTTCTATATACAAAAGGGAAAGGAGAGAAGAAGCATTCTTTTGTTCATGATTAGGGTTCAAATCCAGACTCAACTTTCTAAACATTCAGTCATACTAAATATTATCTTGAATCCTGGGAGAGCAGGTTAAGCTCCCTCTGTCAGCTCCGGCTCCCCATGTGGGGACATGAGAGAAGCCTCCCACAAGGATGGAAAAAAATCAAACATCCAGGTGTCCCCTGGGCGATGTCCTTGCAGACAGCCAATTCTCTCACACCAGAAGCAACTTGCAGTTTTAAAAGTAGCTCCTGATGTAACCCCCCCCCCCCCCAATATTCAAACACTGCTTTCCCCCAACTGAGCACTTGCCCTTAACATTTATGACAACATCTGTTTCCAACCTACAGAATAAACCTATTTGCTACAATATATTGTAGGTAAATCAAACAAAAAAATTTTATGGTGAGTACAGTGGTCTCTCGCTTATCGCAGACTCGCTGTCTGGCTGGTTTTTTTAAAAAAAGAATTTAAGTAGCGAGGGAACATTGAGGATTGATGAGGCGTTGCAGGCCCCATGCGGCGACCAGAAAGAGGAAGGTAAGGAGGGCGAGGGGGAAAGTGAGGGGCCATCCCTACTTCACGGAATTTCACTTATCGCGGGTGGTCCTGGAATGTAACACCCGCAATAAGTGAGGGACCACTGTAACTTCCTCTCCACTTGAAATTTCTTAACTCTCAGAAAATTTGTCGAAGAGAACACAAAAATATATTATGTATTTGTTCATAGTAGACAAAGATGCATGAACTTTCTGCAATACAAAGTCTTGCAGAACGTGGGACAAACGGACCATGTCAAGTAAGAATCTTCACTAAGGATGATATGTGAAGTAAATACAGTGTGGGTTTGTTTGGGAAAGGTACTGGGGGAAGGAGTAGCGCTCTCAAAAGATCACCTCACTTCTTCTCAGTGATGCCGGTCTCTTTCTCTGTCCCGGTCTCTGTGTCTCTCATGTTCCCGGCCTCTTTCCTGGAAATATTCCTCGTGCCAGTCTTCATCATGGACCATATCTCGGTGCCTCCTACTGCTGTCACGGGAACGGCTGGGGGACCTCTCCCGAGACCGGTGTCTTTTCCTGGAAAATAAAACCAAACTTTTGAGAAAGTGCTTCCACCTCTAGAAAAGACCTCTAAAAATAACCTCAAGTTTTAAAATATATGTTAGTTACATTACATTAATCATAGGGAATTGAATGTAATTATCTTCTGGGGTGGGGGTGGGGTCAAGAAAAGCGCATCAATATGAGCTTTACAGAACATTAACTAAAGAAACCCATCTCTCATGAAACTGTTGTAATAATGACATCAATATGAAAATTCATTCATAAACTATTATAAAAGAGAAAAAGCCTCATATTCTTGTTTAAAACTGTAACTTCGTTTTGGAGAATGAAGAAAAAATGTTTTCATACTAGTATCTAAAAAAATCTAAAATTTAACATTTTAAAACATCTTCCCATTTACGAATGTAGTTCTATTTATAACCCTTGTGTTTATTCTTGAGATTGCAGCAGTATTGTGGCAGGATTGGGATTTACAAATGGAAGGAATGTTTGAGGTCAGACTAATAAATCCACATAGTCTCAATTTAAAAACTTCAAATCAACGTTTGAATCCATAAACTACCAAATTGCAAAAAATCAATTACTCTCTTCATGAGAAAATCATATCAACACATATAGGATCATTTTATTCTGTTTTACTGTTCAACACTATCTTCCATTTGTATTGTGCAGCTTTGCTACCTCACCTACCACAAGTACAGACTGTCTTCTTGGAGCATGATTCAAACAGTCAGGATGAGGGTATCTTAAACATAACCTTTCAGTGTTAGATACCATTTCCATATTAACTTATAGCAATTTTCTTTAACCCATATTGATAGGTTTTTCAAATGGTATCCAAATGGAATAGCAAATATAAATTAAAAAAAACTATTAAAATTGCTGGAGAGGGTGCCAAGAGTCGGGAACATATATACACATGTGGTGGCAGTGTAAATATGTAAAAGTATTTAGAGAGATTGAGGATATAATAAACATTAAATAGAAAGAAGTCCTAGTATAGCTTTATTATCATTTTATAATAATAAACAGCAGGAAAAAGTGGATGAAGATGTGATAACAAACTTATTAACAATAGCAGACTGCTTATAGCAAGGAATTGGAAAAGAGAAATAAATATACAAATAGAAGAGTGGTATAAGGAAGCATGGAAACTGGCAATAAATGACAAGCTAAAAAGTTAAAAGAGGGATATGGAAACAAAGTGATTTTGATGATGTATGGAGAAAATTTATTGTAAAAGGATTCAAAAAGAAAGATGGAAAGTTACCCCCACAAGAGGAAATTAAATTTTGGACAGATGATATATAAAAGGAGTGGCTCGGGGGGAGGGGAACACAGTGGTGAAGGATAGAAAGTATGCCTAAGTGTAAAAATAACAGTAGATGCCAAAAGTTAATGTATGTTAGATTGTATTGAGTATTACGTGACTGCTGTAAAACAAACAATGTATAAGAAATGTGTTGGACCATAACAAAAATTTAAAAAAAACAACACAATTTCTACTTTTGGCCAACACTCCTTCTTTTTCTTTACTATTTTTCATTTCCCTGACTTTACAGAAAATGGCAAGCAGCTAGCAGGCTGTAAGGACCAGTAGACATGTGTAGCTGAATCCTCAACAAAGATAACAATTGAAATACAACTGCCATAGGTGCAAAGCATATATTCCAGGACTTCACAATGATATGCAAAACCATGAGTATTAACAAACCCTAGTGAAATAACAATATTCAGCAGAAACCCATTTGATGTGCACCTCTGTCATCCCTACAAAGTAGAAGTTGCACTAGGGCACTGAAAAATGCCTAGTAAGAATACCTCTATACCAGGGATTCTTAACCTGTGGGCCCCCAGATGTTTTGGCCTTCAACTCCCAGAAATCATAACAGCTGGTAATCTGGCAGGGATATCTGGGAGTTGTAGGCCAAAACACCTGGGGATCCACAGGTTGAGAACAACTGCTCTATAGGCATTGCTAGGACTCTAGAGAAGCACACCAACAAATTGCTTGGTGGAGCTAAAGAGGACATATTTTGTCAGGTGTGGGAAAATGAAACCGGCATGTACCGACAACAAAGACACAGCAGTCATACTGTATATTTGCTGAAACATACCTGGAGGAACTACCACCGCTGCCGCTTGCGCCCACGCTGTAAGACTTGGCTTCAATACCATGGAGACAATCCTTGAGTGAAGAAATAAGGACTCGACACCGCTCATCGTTCGAGACACGCGACTGTTTAATCACAGCAATTGCTGTAAGTAGGGTCTCGATGGCATCGCTATAATCCCCTGGGATGCAACAAGAAAGACAATATTGTCAAGATGGAGGCTAAGAGGAAAGCGTAAAAGGAAGTAACAGCAGCGTCATTTACCTGCACTGGCACCAGACACAGCTTTGGAAATGGCACTGCTGGAAATTGCTCGGTTCCGGTTCATAATATCTTCAAATTCAGCTTCGCTGAGAGGAGGCTGCAATGGAATCAACTCCCGGCTGTGGTACACAAATATACACCCATCACTCAGTAGTCAGTACCATACAACTAATTCAATCAAAACAGTGATAAGGCTCCTTATCTAAATACCTAGTGAACAAGGGCCTTAAAATATTTAATTCCTCACTTGCTGTGTACCTTATCTCCCCCAGCCCTACAAAGCAGAGAATAAAATATACAGCATCCTTCAGAACTTTGAAAACTTAAGGAGTTTTCTGCCATTTTGCAAGGACAAAAGCTAATAAAATGACTGTACTCATATGTCAAGGGGAGATTTTGGAATCCAAATAATGGATTTTGATATGATGTTTGGATATATTGAGGGTCATTCTGTAGAAAGCAGAAAGCACCAATTCCACCTCAGTGAGAGTAGCTGCCTCTGACCACCATTATTTCCCTGCCTAGACATCCAAAGGCCAGGAACTCTGCCATGGTGCTGAGAATACAGGAAGTCAATGGTCCTCTAAATGGTTCTCACAGGACATACAAAAGCTCTTTCATTTCACTATTCTATTCAGAGAAGACTATGGTTCCATTTTGATAAGGTGCAGTATTCACATTGACCCATAGAAGAGTCACCACAAATGTTTTGGTTTATTTTTTAGATTAAAATTTCTGGACTTATACATGGGTATATAGGGTAAAACAATCAATGCAGCGTATCTTTCATGCTCTTCCAAAACACAGGTGTTCGTATACTGACGTGTTGACAAAGATAGTTAGTGAACTATGTTTTCTGGTCTTGCTAACCAATATGCTAAGATACTGTGAGTTTTCAATTCCCATTTTCTCAAATTTCTCACCTGTTGTGATTATATGGTGCAGAGGCCTTGCTATAGGGGTCTGGTGGAGGACCCATTGCTGCATTTGGTGGTGGGAAGAAGGCTGGGTTGAGGTGCAGTGCGGGGGGTATGGCCCCAGGAGGAGGAACAGCGAGATGCGGGGGAAGTCGAGGGGGAGGGGGCATTAGATGTTGGTAGTGGATTCCTGGTGGGGGAGGAGGGACTCCAAAACTGGAGGAAAGTGGCGGAGGGGGTGGGATTGGTGGCGGCGGCGGCAACCCCATGAGTGGAAGGGCAGAAGGAGGGCGGTTGAAGAAAGGCAAAACAGAAGGAGGCTTCTCAATGCGCGGGGGAGGCACAGTATTCTCCGTTGGAGTGGCTCGGCCATCGATTGAGTCTGTGGAATCCCTTGAGTGTGTCCTCGGCGGCACCCCTGTGCAACATCACAAAATAGGGAAAGCTGTGAGACTTATGGTGTTATCTCAACTATAACAGCAGCCTCAAGCGTGAGAGCTAATTTAGTTTAAAGGAGGATGAACAACAAACTATTAAAATACCTTCACATTATATAAACTGGGATCATAATTTTTAACGGGCTTTACTTAATCAGAAGTCATGGGGACGGGCAAGAATAAGTATGCATATACTATTCAACGGTGACTTTGTGCCTGTCTCCTAAGAAGCTCTGTTCAAGAATCTCACTTGAAGGAGTAGGGACATTCTTATTCAAGAATGTCCTTACTCCCCACTCTTTATTTCTTTAGGTAGCCAGTATATTTATGTCTTTACTTACTTTATTTTTACCCCACCTTTCTCCCCATGGGCACTCAAAGCGGCTTACAATAACATGATACAACACAATAAATTTTAAAATACGACAAATACTATAATTAAAACAATTTAAAAGCAATTAATTAAGTTAAGATACAATAAAAATACTTATACAATTAATACAACATTCACCCCATCAAACTTACGTTTCCGAGCCTGTGCCTCAAACAGCGCAAGATTCTGTCGAGTCGCCAACTTCACATCCATCTTATCTCCATTGAGAAACTTCCCTGGCAGCAGCTCCAGAAGTTTGTGGACAGAGTTCTCAGAGGCCACCACCACTTCTGCATACCTGTTCGCAGAGCCATGGGAAAATTAATTCAAGATGAACAGAAACCTCTGGGGAAGAGGGCTCATGAAAGGACTAGCAAAAGCAACACATCTTTATACATGCATGGCCTGAACAACAGGAGAAAACATCAGCTCCTCTCGCCTAACACCCAAACACTGTTGCTGGAGGTGGAAATGGACAGTCACAAAGATTTCTTCAGTACCTTAAAAACTGGAGGAAAACCAGACTCACGACTGCCTACATCACACAGAACCATCAGGCACCCTGTTCATTAGATTGCACTTCCCAACATTCATGATGGATCCTTTTAGGTAGACTTCTAGCAGTGCTCACCCTTTGGACTGGCCATTTGCTCTGTTCTCAGCAAACTTGAGCTCCACCACATCATAAACACCCACAGAGCGGATAATACGAATCAGCTGCTGGTCAGTCGTCCACTGCATATGAAGAGGCAGGAAGTTAAAAGATATAAACAAAAACCTTTTGTAGGATACCCACCCCCTTTCATCAGCAACACTGTTTAAGTATGATCAAGAACTCCTCAAACTCCCAATTTTGTTTTCCCACTAATTCTAGGGAAAGGAGCACTGGATTACACTGATTATTTTGAATTGCTGAAAGGCTCTACCTATTTATGTATGTAAAGAAAAGGGATTACCGATTGCTGGATACAGCACAGACTTTGATCTTTGGGATTTCAAATGTCTTGTTTCATAAACATTTCCAGAGGATAGTCTCCTTATTTTAAATTATTTCAGCTCACATCTTAGAAGCTGCAGTGTCACAATGGATTAATAAACCCTTGAGCTGGCTGAACTGCTGATCTGAAGGTTACTGATTCAAATACGAGAGACAGGGTGAACTCCAGCTTCGCATGTGAGGACATGAGAGAAACTTCCATCAGGATGGTAACACATCCAGACATCTCCTGGGCAATGTTTCTGCAGACGGCTAATTCTCTCAGTCACTCCTGACATGGAAAAAAGCTCACATCTTGCACCTTTTTTGAGCCCTAATTAGCCTGGAAATGGTGCAGCTCACCCTTGCCTCAAAATTATATTGTAGCACAACCATGTATTAGTGGGGGATACATTCCCGAATGTACTGTGGAAACAGGAAACTGTGGATGATAGGCATCTTCTCTATTAATTTGCTATGTCCTCCGGAGTGACTCTGTGATAACTTCCAATGGAAAAGCATACCACACAATTGCCTGAAGAACCCAGAAAAGTCCTAGAGAGGATATTTTTTGGTCAGATGAGTACTGCAGGACTAGTCTTACGAATACAGGAATGTGCCATACTATCAAGAACATCACATTCTGCTCTTTGCTTTGTAGGAAATAATGAAAGGTTTCTTTCAGTGTTCTGGCTCTGTGGGTTTACTCCCAGTATTCTTAATTACCATATATACTAGGCAGCATCAAAACGTTTTGAACAACATTTGGAGATCCATAGGTTGCCCATCATTTACTACATTAATACTCTACAGCAGACCTTCTTAAACTGTGGTTCCCCACCTCAAATGGGGTTCTCTTAGGCCAATGTTGGGGTCAAGAACAATCTGACAACAGTAAAAGTTTTCTGAATGCCACCCATTTATATGAATCTGTTAGGAATAACATGAAGTGCTTACAGTGGACTGCATAAAATGTTTCACCTGTACTCCACAAAAAGGAAAACTAGCCTGTTGAGCAAGCCTTGCAGATGCTGATTTATTATCAGTAAATGTTTGATGTTTATACCTATTTTATATACATGTATACCTGAGGTCACATAAAAATTTCTTGGATCGAAAGGGGACACAAGTGGAAAAGTTTTAAGTTCCACTCTACAGTATAATGAAATGTTTCTAGTTTTCCTATTTAAATTTGTCAGAGTCTTCTTATAATTACTGAAAATTGTGATTTGCAACAAAACTACTTACTTTTACACATTACATAGCAATGCTACGCTATTAAGAACTATTGATCCATAGCAGGACAGAATAATCATAGCAGGGCCGGGAAAATTTGGCATCTCTGTTCCCCAACTCTGAGTATACTTCCAGACAAAATATGAAAATGTGACAGAAAAAGTTACACTGATCTCTTGCTAGCTTTGTTCTGCCCTTTTCACCTACCTTCCACTGGCATCAGCTTTTTTTTTTAAAGAGCGGGGGACATTTCAAGGCAGAATACAAACCCTGATAGTATTTGATGGGAAGGTGGGGTGAAAAAATGCTAACAGTATAGGGACTTATGGGGGGCTATAAAAAGGAGGGCTGACGGCCACATGGCCTGCACTTTGCTCAGCACTGATCTGAAGTAAGAATGAAATATAAACACACTTTCCCGCATGACTGGAGATTCTTCTGTAAAATACACATCAAATTATGGCTTTCACTTTCTGCTCCTATGTGGCATATTCACTTACCCAAGAGAAGCTGCCCACATACACGGCAGCTCTCTTATTGCGGAGTCCACTGTAAGTATACAGGATAGCGGGTGATTTGTTATTTGGCTTGGGAGACTGTTCTTGGCGGTTTTCAGTGGGTGGCTCAGAGCTGCTAGGGCAACTTTCAGAAGGTTGCGAACTGGCAGCTAGTACGTCGTCATACAAATCCATCTGGTCAGCATTACTAAACTCAGAGTCCTGGAAGACAGGAAGGTATCACTGAACATTTGCAAAAGAAAAGCATGGCCAACATTCCATCTCATCTATTTTGCTATAGATCTAACATACATATAATGCACTTATATGAGATATTCAATCTCCCCCCTTCCCTCTTTTTTGTTGTTGTCAGGAGCAATTTGAGAAACTTCAAGTTACTTCTGGTGTGACAGAATTGGCCGCAAAGACATTGCCCAGGGAATGCCCAGATGTTTGATGTTTCACCATCCTTGTAGGAGGCTTCTCTCATGTTCCCACAATCTCCCTAATCACAAGAAACAAAACTAGTGACAGTTGTTTTTCTTAACTGCAAGGAGTAGTAGAGAACCAATGGTTTCACAAAACACCCCAGCGTTCTCCCTTTGAGAAGACATGTGCTTGCTCAGAAAATATTAGTTTTGGCACTATGTTTCTGCCACAATTTAACAATATAAGTGCAGTATTGGCGCACCAGAATCTTATTTTTTCGTTGCCCCTTAAAGATCATTCCTTGTATTGCCTACAGAATATTTTGTTCATTATTTCTTATATAGTTACAAGAGATGGCACAACCATATGACATGAAAATAAGATAAATATTCCAATGGAAGTAAGGTACATGATGGAGCAAGCTTGTTTCTCCTGCTCCAGAAACACAAAACAGTGAATTCAAATTTGAAGAGATTTCATCAAAACTATAGGAAGAACTTTTTATTGTAAGTGTTCTACAGTGGAATAAGTTACCTTGGGTGGTGATTACTCCAAATAAGAGTACGCCCACTGGACAGATAAAGTTTGAGTCAGCACACGGGTAAATCCCACTGATTCATTGTACTATAGTTAGTACTAAAGATGAGATTTAATCCAGTAATTATGGAATAATCTAGAGAACAAATCAACCACTGTACTAAGAAGTTGTAGTCAGTAAACTTTACTTGCTTTGGACACTTTAGGAGAAACACGGAACAAACTGTACATTAGATGCAGAGCCATCCTTCAAGCACAGTAATTGAAATGAGTGGAATTTAAATCAATATCAATATGCCCTAATTTTCAATTAATCAATGAATGAGATATGCACAGTCAATCTAAAGGAAATGCCAATAGGCTAAAAGTGATAGAATAATCTATTATCAAACTGAATCATTTTGCTATTGGATCACTAGCACTTTTCTCTGCTCTTAATGAGCATCACTTATCATAGTAGCAGTGTTTTCTAGGATTGCTCATTTCTAAAACCCCCTTCTACGCTGCCATATAATCCAGATTATCAAAGCAGATAACCCACATTATGTGATTTGAACAGGATTATATGAGTTTACACTGCCGTATAATCCTGTTTAAAGCAGATAATCTGGATTTTATATGGCAATGTAGAAGGGGGGGGGGGTCTAACTCTCACAATATATACCGTATGGATTTATGGTCTTTCCTGGCTGCATAACAGCTCTCTTCTTTTTCCTAGACATTATTTTGCCTGAGAATATTTAAGCCAGTGGTTCTCAACCTGTTGAGTGCCCAGGTGTTTTGGCCTACAACTCCCAGAAATTCCAGCCACTTTACCAGCTGTTAGGATTTCTGGGAGTTGGAAGGCCAGAACATCTGGGGACCCACAGATTGAGAAACACTGATTTAAGGCAATGTGAAAGGTGAAGTAGAATCCATTGACAAATGATAAAAGTATGAGTAACCCTCCATTTTAGTGTACAGAATGAGCTGGGGGAGGGGTCATTTTGTTGCTTCCAAGTCACAGAGGCAAATGACAAAGTCACAGACACCCAGAGAGAGAAAATAAAATAAAACACGAACTATATGGAGCCTTGTCTAAAGATCCCCAACTTTTTTTGGGGGGGGGGGGGGTCTATATGTCACAATTAAACTAGGCTCCTAACATGTATGCTATAAGAAATGAGGAATAAAGGAAGCCAAAGTAAACACACACAAAATTCCTTCGGGATTCTCCTTTGTTGACATAATCCAAGCACATACAGAGATCAAGAGTAGCTGAAGGAAGGATATGCATCAACTTAAGAAAAACTGCTTCCAATCCCACTTAAAAAAAGTATAATCACAACCTACCAATTTCCTGGAAAGCAACTGCAGAAATATATAAGCCCTTTGGAATGTGTAAAAAAATGCCTAAATTGGAGGGTCAAATCCTTGGTATATCATGTTTTCCTTTCATCATAATCCCAACTAGGAATTCTAGGAAAATACTTAGCATAACTGAAAAGGCTTTTAAAATGAAGGAACTGAAGACAACTGTCCATTATCAACATTCACTGACAGCAACATTTTGTATTTTCCTTTTTGTTCATTTGATAAAGAACATTTTGAAAGGAGGTAGCATAGAAACAGAACACTTGACACTCTTTGACCATGTATTCCACTATAAACAAGAACACAGAGATTTCTTCAAGCAAAGTAGCATCCATGCCCAAAAGTCAAGATCGAGCCGACACCTAGGGCCATCGAGGCAGCAAAACAATGGTCTGTGCAGCAAATTCACACTGCACTAGAACAGTGGCTCAACCTGTTGGGTGCCCAGAAATCCCAGCTTATTAGCTGTTAGGATTTCTGGGAGTTGGAAGGCCAAAATATCTGGGGACCCACATGTTGAGAATCACTGCACTAGAGTCATGTGTGATACTGCAGCAAATTGTGTCAGCATTCACACATTCAAAATTATTGCAATGACCTGGTTGTTTTAGTAGACAGGGCCTGGATAGGGATCTGCCTTGGAAACCCAAGCTCAGTAACCCAGAAGATGATTTGCAGAAATTCCCACCAAAGAGACAGAGAAGCCATTATCTGATTACTTATCTTACCATATAATGATGCTGATGGCTGCAAGTTCAACAACACTGGAATCCTTAAGAGACACATACCAGAAATCATTAGGTATGAGTTAGGCATTGGCCATTGTGGTCTCCCCCCACTCCATAACTCCTTGATTTATGATCTATTTATCAACTGGACTTGAGTGCAGTTGGGGGCTAATACTACTGGAGAAAGGAGCAGCTGTGTAAGCAAGCTGAGTGGGCCACAGGGACAGAGAAGACTGACATAATGAGCCAGGGTTCTGTTCATCTCAATCTTTTTCATACTCACAAAGGGGAAAACACTCCAGAAATCTTTCTCAGTCTGATTAGATGACAAAATTAAACACTGGATCCGGAGTAAATGTACTCTGGCACCAGGCAACATATGTAGACACTGCTAAAATTAATATATACACACAATAATGTTTTCTGGCAAAAATAGCAAGAAATTCTACTCTGAGTTTGGTACCAGTCCCAAATAATGGAAAATTCATAACCATACACATTAGAGTATGGTGCTAACAGGGAGGGAAAACAGAATCTGACTATAAATTCAGAAGTTATTTCTTAACCTTTGTGTATGCCTTGTCTTTTTTAAATTATTTCTTCTTAATTAGATGTCTACTGATAACACAAGAGGGTTTATTCCTAGGAAAGTCTACAGCCCTAATGTAAGATATGAACAAGCATTGAAGTAGAAAGCCAAATTTGCATTGTGGTACTCTTACCTGCTACTCTAAGGCATGAAAGCTAAATGCTGTAAAAGAAAACAGAGTGGTGTTGTAGTTCTGTCACTTTGTCAGCGTGGTACTATTGACAGGACAGGCTACAGCCCAACTTTACTCTAGATCAGTGGTTCTCAACCTGTGCGGTCCCCAGATGTTTTGGCCTCCAAATCCCAGCCAGTTTACCAGTCGGTAGGATTTCTGGGAGTTGAAGGCCAAAACATCTGAGGACCCACAGGTTGAGAACCACTGCTCTATACAAATAAAAACTCATGTGAAAGCTGGCCTGCTGTCATCATAGAACAAGCCTTCAAATCCATTTATGAAGCTTCATACCCAAATACAAACTGAACCAGTTTCACTTTCTTCTCAACCCACATCTAAAAAAACCTGCAGTCTTCCCTTTGACTGAGAAGTAAGGGATATCTTCAGTCCCATTGTTACATTAAAAAGATTCACCACAAGTAACAAAATCAAAACATTTATTACAAGTTGACATAACATACCATTTACAGTTCACTCACTCTACATTAACAGTAGGAGAAACCCCTCCTGAGCATCAAATCCACTGTGTAAGAAAACCAACTCTTTTGAAATGTGGTGCTTGAGAAGTCTTCTATTGATGCCAAGGACTATGAAAAAGATAAATCACTGGGTCCCAGGATAAATCAAGCTCGAACTCTCCCAAGAACCAATTAACTATTTTTATGCTCTTAGGCAAATGTAGCCAATCTTGGGGCGAATCTACAAATATCATTTAATGCAGTTTCAAATTTGTATTGAGAAACGTGGTTAAATAGGAACTCATGAAACCAGTTTGAGGTCCAAATGGCAATTAGCACAGATGAACATTAAGGGCTTTCTTTCATGAAGTTTTGTGGGTTTTTGTTGTCTGATCACTAAAGTTTGAAGGTAGCTTTGAACTGCATTAAATGATTATTGTAGACAAGTCCTCAGTATTGTTTGAAATTTCAGTTGATTCTGAATATGGCAAATTTTCCTTCTTTCTTTCCTTCCTTCTCTCCCTCGCTCCCATTTGGCAGGGGCTCACCTGGTTGAACTCCTCGTCGGCGTAGATATCTATGAGGTCCACTCCTTCCGACATATTTTCAGGAGCGCCTCTGAGGAGAACAGGGGAGGCAGAGCTGCACACTGTGCAGGGGAGAAGAGGAGGAGAGTTAGTGCTCAAAAGGCCAACACAATTCTAGGCAGCATCAATAGGATCATCGTATCTAGATCAGTGGTTCTCAACCTGTTGGACCGCAAATGTTTTGGTCTTCAACTCCCAGAAATCTGAAGAGTTTGTAAACTGGCTGGGTTTTCTGGGAGTTGTAGAGCAAACCATCTGGGAACCCACAGGTTGAGAACCACAGCTGGAGATCGAGGACTAAGAGGAACACACATCACCACCTCTACCAAATGCATAGTCCCACTCTATTTATTTATTTCCAGTATTTCTACCTCGTTCCTTCTCAACCCCTGAAGGGGGGCTCAGGACGGCTTACATTTGGCAGCAATTCGATGCCACTACATATAACAAAGCAATATAATAACAATTAAAAACAATAAATAGAACATTCATAAAAACAATAAAAACAGTATTAACAGCCATATAGTCATTCCAGTCAAATTCCATATTAAACTGCTATCTATGTCTGTTGTCCAAAAGCCTGGTCCCAGAACCACAACCCTGAAAGACAGGAGGGATGAAACTTCGGTGGGAAGTGAGTTCCACAGGTGGGGGGCCACAGCCGAGAAGGCCCTGTCTCTTGTCCCTGCCGTATTTGCCATGCTGGCAGGGGCAAGAGCAGGTCCTCCCTGGATGATCTTAAACTGTGAGGCGGGATGTAGAGGGAGATGCGTTCGGACAAGTAAGCTGGGCCAGAACCTATTCTGCTTTGGTCAGATCTCGCCTGGAATGATGTCTCCAATTCTGGGCATCACAATTCAAGGAAGATACCAAGATGCTAAAATGCATCCAGAGAAGGGAAACTAAAATGATCAATAGGTTGCTGTAAGTTTTTCGGGATGTATGGTCATGTTCAATGATCAATGGTTTGGAAGCCAAGACCAATGAGGAGCAGCCGAAGGAATTGGGTATCTTTAGCTTGGAGAAAAGAAGGTTGAGAGGAGACAAATAGTCATGTTCAAATATTTGAATGGATGTCACACTGAGGAGGAACCAAGTTTGTTTTCTGCTGCCCTGGAGACCAGGACGCAAGGGAGCAATGGACTCAACTTGCGGGGAAATTAACTCCACCTAAACATTATGAACAACTTCCTGACGGTAAAAGTGGAATACGCTGCCGCCGCAGGGTGTGGTGGAGGCATATGTAGAGGCTGGGTGGCTATCTGTTGGGGGTGCTTTAATTGTGTGGCAGGAGGAGGCTGGATTGGATGGCCCTTGGGTCTCATGAAGTTCCCCGGCCACCGTCGGACAACGATTCCGGGAGGAAGGCGGGCCCGGGAGGCTGAGGGCCCAGCGCCGGCCCCGCCCCCTCCGCTCAGCCGCGCGGCCCGGAGGGGAAGGAAGCGGGGGCGCGGGAAGGGAATGGAGGGGCGAAGAGGCCGAGCAGGCCCCCTTCCTCCTCCTCCTCCTCCCGCCGCTACTCCCACTTGCAAGCCGCCGCCGCCGAGGCCGCCATAGCTGCGCGCGCACTCCCGCTCCCTCCAGTCATGGCCTCCTTTTTTTCCCGCGCTCCCAGGGAAACCTCCCACCGCCGCCGCCTCCGACCCCTCGGAGCCGGCACCTCATCCCCTCCCGCGCGGCCGCCTCCTGCGCCTCCTCCTCCTTCACCGCCGCCGCCGCCGCCGCGCCCGTTACGCAAGGCCCAGGATCCCCAGCAGGCCCGAGACGCAAGCGGCCGTGTGCGCGAACCTCACTCTGGCTCCCTCTCTCCGTGAGCGCCTCCTGCTGCCGCCGCCGCCCCGCCCCTTCCGCCCTCCCTTCCTTCCAGGAAGGCCCGCCTCTTCCGGCCCGGCGCGCGCAACCCCATCACCACTGTCGGCTTTCCGGCTGCGCTCGCCTCTCTTTATGCTCAAGAGGGAGGGCTAGAGCGGCCGGGGAAGGCGCCAAGATGGCGGCGCTGTCAGTTCGGGTGAGTAAGCTGGACCAAGCCCGGTGTTTTATTGTTTGATTGCTCATGGATGTATTTTTTTTAATTTGATTAATGTCTAATCTATATATATATAAATGCTCTGTGCATAATGAGTTCCTTAAAAACAAAAGAACCAATGAACGAAATCACACCAAATTTGGCAACAAAACGTCTCACAACACAAGGAGTGACCATCACTCAAAAATTTATGATTTTGTCATTTGGGAGTTGGAGTTGCTGGGATTTATAGTTTACTTACAATCTCCACCAATGATGGAATTGAACCAAACGTGGCACACAGGTCTCCCATGACCAGCACAAAACACCAGAAGGATTTGGTGGCCATTGACATTTCGTTCATTGGTTTTTTGTTTTTTTGAGTTTGGAAGTTGTAGTTCACCTACATCCAGAGAGCACTGTGGACTCAAACAATGATGGATCTGGACCAAACTTGGCACAAATATTCCATATGCCCAGACATGAACACAGATGGAGTTTGGGGAAAATAGACCTTGACATTTGTGAGTTGTAGTTTATACTTCCCCTACAATCAAAGAGCATCCTGAACCCCACCAACGACAGAATTGGGGCAAACTTCCCACACAGAACCCCCAAGACCAACAGAAAATACTTAAGGCCATCCAATCCAACTCCCTTCATCAGGGCAAGAAAACATAATCAAAGTCCTCCTGACAAAGAGCCATCCAGCCATAGATATAGATAAATATATATGATTCACACACACACACACACACACACACACAGATATAGTATCATAGATTTGAAAGGGACCCCTAAAGAAGGACAGTGATATGTTGCATGTTCCAGAGTAGGCAAACCAGACAATCTCCACATCAACACTGGCAAAGAAACAACAAAAAATACTGTTTACCCACAAGCAGAAATAAATTACATATATTGGAAACCAACACTTTCTCATTACTTTATTTTCCAGATCAACAGACTAGGCCACAGCAACGCGTGGCAGGGGACAGCTAGTTGTAGTATATCATTGTAATTGTTTGTACTGACATTGAATTTTTGCCATTACTTATGCGTAAACCGCTTTGAGTCCCTGTCAGGGTGAGAAAAGCGGTATACAAATACTGTAAATAAACAAATAAATAATTGTATTGTCGAAGGCTTTCATGGCTGGAATCACTGGATTGTTGTAGGATTTTCGGGCTATGTGGCCATGTTCTAGAGGCATTCTCTCCTGACCTTTCACCTGCATCTATGGCAAGCATCCCCACTACCTCTGAGGATGCTTGCCATAGATGCAGGCGAAACGTCAGGAGAGAATGCCTCTAGAACATGGCCATATAGCCCGAAAAAACCTACAACAACCCAAATAAATAATTGTGTGGGGTGAGCGGCAGCTACCGGGCATTCACGTAGAGTTCTCCCTTCCTTGCAGCGGGTCTCCCTCTTTCTCCGGGATCGCCGCCTTCTCCTTTGCGCCCCGAGATGTGGCTACCGTGGGGACGCGCCCTCGGACTCCGGGCGGGACATGCTGGAGATCCCGCTGCCACCCTGGCAGGCCCGACCCCAGGAGGATCTCAGCACCAAGCGGGCCCGGCTCCTCTACGAGAGCCGCAAGAGGGGCATGCTGGAGAACTGCCTCCTCCTCAGGTGGGAGCCCCCACGTGGTGGAATTAACGCAGATTGGTCCCGCGCGAGCTGCCCAGGCTCAATGGTACTGAATCTTGGGATCTGTAGTTTGGTGAAGCACCAGTACTCTTTGGCAGAAAAGACTCTAGAGCAGGCATGGGCAAACTTTGGCACTCCGGGTGTTTTGGACTTCAACTCCCACAATTCCTAACAGCCGGAATCATGGGAGTTGTAGTTATGCAAAGTCTAGAGCAGGCATGGGCAAACTTTGGCCTTCCGGGTGTTTTGGACTTCAACTCCCGGTAGGCTGTTAGGAATTGTGGGAGTTGAAGTCCAAAACACCCGGAGGGCCGAAGCTTGGCCATGCCTGCTCTAGACTTTGCAAGACTCCAACTCCCATGATTCCATAGCATTGAGCCATGGTGTTGCACTGCATGAATACTGTAGTGTAGATGCACTGGTTGTTAACTATCTTCAAGTTGACATTGACCAATGACGATGTGAACGACTTCTAAGGTAAACTACCATCAAGACCTACCTTACCGGGCATCCTTCTGTTCCCCAGTTCTCATTGTCCTTCCCCACATCCCCCGATTCCTGCCTTTGAACCATATGAATACAGTGTGCCAAGGAGTTCATTTATCCCCAGTGGGAGCAGCAGCACCAGATTATTGGAGAAATCTATCCTTCTTCGAGTGGAGATGCATCTTCATAGCCCTCCTGACATGCACCAGAAATGACAAAAGATTATAAAGAGGCTCAGTTTCTATGGTTCTTTCTGTGACGCAGTGGGTTAAACCTTTGTGCCGGCAAGACTGCTCACCAAAAGGTCGGAAGTTCTAATCTGGGGAGTGGGGTGAGCTCCCATCTGTCAGCTCCAGCTTCTCATGTGAGGACATGAGAGAAGCCTCCCATAGGATGGTAAAACATCTGTGTGTCCCCGAGCAACGTCCTTGCAGATTACCAATTTTCTCACACCAGAAGCGACTTGCAGTTTCTCAAGTGACTCCTAACACAAAAATAAATAAACCCCCCCCCACACAAACGTTTGCTCACCCCCCCCCCCCCAATTTGCAATAAAACCCTTTGCTGCACCTTCTTTTGCTCTCCCTGCTTTTTAAAATTGATTTCTCTTGATTTCCCTCAAAACCTAGAATTATGTTTGTGGGAAGGTGAGAAAATGAATATAATCAGCGGAGCTTAGTTATTTTAATAAAGTAACTCACCACCCTTACATTTTCAAAGAGCATTAGATATTCACACTAAATAACCAATCTGATCTTAAAAGCTAAACTGAATCAGACTGGTTAGTGTGCCAACAAACTCACAAGTCCAGCAATGGGAGTCTGTGGGCTAGATTTCAAAGGGAGGAAACTGGCAAAACCACCTCTGAATATTCCTTGCTGAAGAAAGTCCTATAAAATTCATACCTTTGAGAGAAAAAGCAGGGTATAAATAAAGTAATATACAAACAATTCAATATTAATTAATTACTGGGCAACAAATATGTTAACAAATTTGTACTAATGCTTTATGTTAAAACTTTTTTTTTAAAAAAAAAAATAACATTATAGTCTAGTCCTGTCTGTAACCCAAAACTTCTTAAACTTTTCCATTAGTGACCGCTTTCGGCCTGAGAAATTTTTATGTGACCCTGGGTATATAGGTATATAAAATAAGCATAAAATCAAACACTAATAACAAATCAGCATTTTCAAGGCTTGCTAAACAGGATGATTTTTCTTTTTATAAAGAACAGCTGAAGCATCTTCTGCAGAGTCCACTGTAAAAACTGCACAAATACCTTCATGAAAATGTCTAAAACAGCCATCAGGTGATGTTCAAAATGTGTACTCTTACCAATTTTTTCAGGACCCCACAGTGAGCTAAGGAGACTTCGTTTAGGTTCGGGTCCCTCACTTTAAGAAGCAGTAATGAGGAGCACTTTACTGCTGAAAATACTTGGCAATTTTCACAGAAATGACCTTGTTCTTCTCAAGCAAAATCTCTGAAAATACAGCCAGTATTGTCTTAATTTCGTATCAGTCCTCTTTTTTGTGCAGCAAATTCTGTTTTTACCTGTTGTGCCTGCTATACAAAATATTCCGATTCTCTTCTTTGACTTCAGCATGTCTCCACAAAATGTTGTCCATTTTACTATCTCTTTGCAAATTTGGTTCTTAATGGCATATGAGAATGTAGAGATTTGTCTTTATTTGGTATATTGTTTGTCTATAGTTTGATCAGTTTCCTGGCTGTAGGCATATGTTTAGCAATTTCATTTACTTTGTGTCTTATTGTGTTCCCCAGTCTTTTTGCTAAAGAGAATCTGAATCAAATGAGTGAGAAACAGCTGGATCTTTATGATCGTCTGATTAATGAGCCCAGCAATGACTGGGATATCTACTACTGGGCAACAGGTAAGGTGGAATGGTGCCTTTTCTGATCATTAGATTTTTGTGAAATTTCCTGTCTCATGAAGTATTATTTTTCAGTTGTAGCTGTCAGTACATACAATACTTTTGTCTCTATTTCTTATCTGTTAACATGTTTTGGAGGTTGGGGGACATACATATGTTATCCAATTGATCGTGCCCTTTAAGATCTTTGGTATTATTTTCAGTGCTGATTGTCAGTAAATTCACTCTTTTAATTGTTGTAAATTCTCAGCATTCAAGGGTGGCTTCAGATGTCTTCAGACTTCAAGCAGATTAACTTAAATTAATGGGAACTGAAGTTAGTGATGATGAATTTGACCTATTGATTTGAGTAGATATACTACTGAAACCTAACAGAGTTTGGATTTAGTTTTACAAAAATGTGTAAGCAAGACCCATCTTATTTAGTGGTAGTTCCTCCTAATCATCCATAAGAAAGTTTGGTAACTATAGTTAGTGTTAATGAGGAGCCCCTGGTGGGGCAATGGGTTAAATCCTTGTGCCGGCAGGACTACTAGCCGACAAATCAGTGGTTCGAATCTGGGGAGAGTGGGTTGAGATCCCTTTGTCAGCTCCAGCTACCCATTTGGGGACATTAGAGAAGTCTCCCACAAGGATGGTAAAACATCAAACATCCTGGCATCCCCTGGGCAGTGTCCTTGCAGACAGCCAATGCTCTCACACCAGAAGTGACTTGCAGTTCTCAAGTTACTCCTGACATGAAAAAACAAACAAACAAACTTTTGATGATAACCAGCAGTATCTTCCAAGAAACATTCTTGAATGGTTAAAGGCCTGTGCAACCTCACAGAAGTGGCATCATCTATAAGAGTATTTGAAATATTAATATTCTTTAGCAGAACATATAGAGAATCCTCAAGAACTGGTAACAGAGCTGATAATGTGTATTTACTTTGCTTTCTTCCCACAGAGGCAAAGCCTGCTCCAAAAGTCTTTGAGAATGAAGTGATGGAGATGCTTATAGAATTTACCAAAAACAAAAACAGAGAGAAGAGATTGCGACAGCCAGATCTAGAATACCTTGTTGAAAACACGCCCTGATCTTGGGTGTTTTTCTCCAGAAGGACAGTTCTGGACTTCTTTGACACCAGGAACATTAGTACTTGCACCTCTCTTAGTTCCCTGCCTCCTGTGGTTTGTTTTATTTAGCAATTGTTTCCCATGCTTTGCTTCCTTAATAAAATTTCAGTGCTTTCTCTTAAAAATTGGGAATTCCTCTCTGCAGAAACATTATTGATGAGGGAGTCTTGCTTTTGATTTGTATTTGCAGGTTGATGAATATGATCAGATTCATTTAGAAGTGCTTGCATTATTAAAATTACAGTTGGCCCTCCAGATTTGTGAGCGTAGCTTTTCCGGATTTTATTATTCATGGATTTGATTAATATATTATATCTGTGAATCTCTAGGTCCTCCAGCACATTCTGTGAATTACTTGTAGCATGCTAGAAGACTTAGAGATTCGTTGAGAGGTGTTCTGTCAGGTAAAATAGCCTTTTTAATAATTCAAAGTTTTCCCATCTTAATGGGGGTCCTGTGCCCCTAACCCTAGCAGATGTGGACAGCCCACTTACAGCATACCAAATTCAAGTTTTCCTTGGGTAATATTTTATCAAGAAGATGTTGTCCGAAAAGGTAGCAACAAATGAGAATTATGTGTTTCTGGAAGTCTGTGTGAATCTTGCTAGTGTAAATGTATTCTAAATGATGAGACATTATTTGTTCATTTAAGAGGAGACCTAGGTCCTCTAGCTTTTAAGTAGCTTTAAGAATGTCAGGCCATATTGAAGGAAGGTATTTTGAGTATTTCTCAATATGACTCTCTTCAATAACTTATCTCCTAATTATATTCTAAACTGGTTTCTGTTGTATATTATTTATGTCATACAACAATGATATAATATTGCTTGGGATAAGCTGCAGTGAACGCTTTGCAATTCTTTCGCAAAATAGTCACATGATACCAGGTTCTTGAATAATAAATTATTCCATTTCACCCAATTTCCTTCCCATTTCTTTCTCTTTTGGCTTAGCTCTTTTCCCCTTCTTTTTATTATGTTTTTCCCCCATCCATTCTTCAGTGGGTCTTGTCACACCCTTTGGGAGGTTTACCAAATTTGAACAAAAAGGTAAAGCTACCAAAATGTATGGCCTGCTCTCGATAGGACATGTGGTGGTCCATGCATTTGTTACATCTCGAATAGACTACTGCAACACACTCCACATTGGCCTGTTTCTGAAAACTGTTCCAAATAGTCCAACGGGTAGCAGCCAGATTTCTTACTGGAGTGGCGTACAGGGAGCGTACAACCCCTGTTACGTCAGCTCCACTGGATGCCAATTTGTTACTGGGCTCAATTTAAAGTGCTGGCTTTGGCCTATAAAGCCCTAAACGGTTCTGGTCCAACTTACCTGTCCGAACTCATCTCCCTTTATGAGCCAACAAGAGCTTTAATATCAGCTGGGGAGGCCCTGCTCTTGGCCCCACCTTCTTCTCAACTGTGACTGGTGGGGACGAGAGACAGGGCCTTCTCAGTGGTGGCCCTTGGGCTGTGGAAATCCTTCCCTAGTGACATCAGGCAGGCCCCATCCCTCCTGGTCTTTAGAAAAAAGCTTAAGACCTGGCTCTGCATACAGTGACTATGGATTTTGGAAAATGACTGGATAGGTTTGAGATCAAGACACTGCACTTTATATGGTTTATATATGGTTTTAATCTGTTTTATTGTTTATGTGTTCTAATTGTTCATATATTTTAACTGTTTTATAATTTGATGGGGTGTGTTTTATTGTTATGACCACGCAGCATTTAATTTTGCCGGAGTTTGTAAGCTGCTTGGGTCTCCTGCGGGGTGAGAAAGGTGAGATAAAAATGAAGTAAATAAATAAATAAATTTCTGATAAACCTTTTCCCCACGTGGTCATACAGAGAAATCTTGTCAATCTGTAAAATATATTATTTTTTGTATACTTCAGTGAGTTTAGTTAGAGCTACGATTCATTCAAGATGACTGCAAATAACACTTTTCCTTGCAATGCAAGGTTAAGAGACAAGACCTTGTATTAAGGTAACATGACTGCAGAACATAGTGGAGTTGATAGAAGTGTGATCTTTTAAATTAGAGATGTTATAAATTAAAATTGGGATTCCAGGCTCCTGTGTGCAAAACCTATACTATACCACTGATGTTTGAGGTACACACTTCTTTCTTGGGGTTGGGGAAGCAGAAATATTTGGGTGCACAGAAAATTTTTCTGGTGTACATGTGGAGTGGGTTTGTGACTAAGAATTTGTGACTAAGACTTTTCCACTCTGAATTCACTAAGTACTCTTTATAGCTTTCCATTTGTTTACTGAGGATCATTGCAGTCCAATTCAGCACTTCCCAGACTGCTTAATGCTTGAGGCCAGCAAACATTTTCCTCTTAAAAATGCTGGGGACTCTGACCATGGTTCTTCCCATTTGGCTACAACTCTTTATCCTTTTTCTGAATACTTGTGTTCAGCATCTTTCCAGGAACCACCTCAGTAAGTGACATGGCTCTAACTGAAATACTTACTAACCTTTAAAAACAAGAGTTATGCAGAGTGAGTAGTGTCTATGTTGATGGCATGGAAAGAAACAAGATGCAGGTGTAAGGCAAATTGAATAGAAGAGCTGAGAAATAAAACTGCATGCTTTTGACCATCTTTCCCAATCATACTGACACATGAATGTCTACATGGTGGCTAATTGCAACATTCACACTTGCCTCAAGCAAAGAAGAGTTCTTTCTCCCATTATGGACATTCCACATATATATAAACCTCACTTGCCTAGTTTCCAACAAACCCTTCAATCTGAGGATGCCTGCCATAGATGTGGGCGAAACGTCAGGAGAGAATGCTTTTGAAACATGGCCATACAGCCCGGAAAACTCACAGAAACCCAACTTTAAAAGAATTAAAAGAGCTTCTAAAAGAACCAGTAACCCAAATGTACTTTTCCAAGGTGAGCAGCAACAACCTTCCTGTTGTTCTCAGTGAATTCCATAGTGTTGCTGCATACTTATGGGTTCATCAATAACTTGAACAACAGTAACCAACTTAACGATTTAAATTATTCATGTTTATGGTTGTAAATTAATTTTGAATTTCCAATGAGCAACATTATTGCAGTTTTAATCTAACATTCCAAGCTCTGTCTTTGACTCTTGGTGGTACAGTAGTCTCACTTATCCAACATAAACAGGCCAGCAGAATGTTGGATAAGTGGAAATGTTGGATAATAAGGAGGTATTAAGGAGAAGCCTATTAAACATCAAATTACGTTATGATTTTACAAATTAAGCACAAAAACATATTTTACATTAAATCGACAGAAAAAGCAGTTCAACGTTATGTAGAAATTATTGTATTTAGGAATTTAGCACCAAAACAGACAAGGGCTCTTTCTTTATCCCACCCTGGATATTATTCCAGGTGGGAGGCAGACCTTGCTGGATGAGCAAAGTACTGTAGTTTTAATCTTTTAAAAATTCACATTTTGCTGTTGCAATATAAATTTCATATTGCAAATACTACGAAGACAAACTCAGCTTATTATACAAATCTTATATTACTTCTCAAACTCTCCAAAATGCATTCCCATATAACAAAAAAGAAGAGAAATATAAGTTCACTTCTCATCTTTCAGCTCAAAGATGTAAGTATAATTACAATCTTGCTATCATGTAAAAAAATACCCAATTCTCCATTCTACCTAACCACTCCATTGCTATTATGTGAATCTTCAAATTCTGCAAGCATCTTCATAATTGTCTTTCTTGGTAGTGATTTGCGTCAAGAATTTGCTACAACTGTGGAAGGCTACAACTACCAATCTATTGATTTTAATTTTGTCTGCACTGGCACTAATAAAAGAGATTGGTTCTTGTGTCTTACCTGAACTTGGCAGGGTGATGCCAAGTTGTGCGTATTTGTTGTGCATATTTGTCAGGTGAGCTGTACTGCAAATCTGGCAGGTATATAAAAACATTGTGTACTAGAAAGGGTTTTTATTGCTAAATGTTGATACATGTTTAGAGATCATCTTAGTAATTGCATCCCCTTTAACTCTTACTACAATATCCTTATGATAAGAGAAAATATGTCCCTTAAAATAGGTAGGGTGTTCAAAAATTTTAAAACGGAGAAGAAAAAGAAGAAGAAAAAGCAGGCGTTGTTACTGTGTTTATAAACTTTCTATGACCATGATTCAGTACTGGATTGTTTAACATAGAATCATAGAATCATAGAATCAAAGAGTTGGAAGAGACCTCATGGGCCATCCAGTCCAACCCCCTGCCAAGAAGCAGGAATATTGCATTCAAATCACCCCTGACAAATGGCCATCCAGCCTCTGCTTAAAAGCTTCCAAAGAAGGAGCCTCCACCACACTCTGGGGCAGAGAGTTACACTGCTGAACGGCTCTCACAGTCAGGAAATTCTTCCTAATGTTCAGATGGAATCTCCTCTCTTGTAGTTTGAAGCCATTGTTCCGCGTCCTAGTCTCCAAGGAAGCAGAAAACAAGCTTGCTCCCTCCTCCCTGTGGCTTCCTCTCACATATTTATACATGGCTATCATATCTCCTCTCAGCCTTCTCTTCTTCAGGCTAAACATGCCCAGTTCCCTAAGCCGCTCCTCATAGGGCTTGTTCTCCAGACCCTTGATCATTTTAGTCGCCCTTCTCTGGACACATTCCAGCTTGTCAATATCTCTCTTGAATTATGGTGCCCAGAATTGGACACAATATTCCAGATGTGGTCTAACCAAAGCAGAATAGAGGGGTAGCATTACTTCCCTAGATCTAGACACTATGCTCCTATTGATGCAGGCCAAAATCCCATTGGCTTTTTTTGCCGCCACATCACATTGTTGGCTCATGTTTAACTTGTTGTCCACGAGGACTCCAAGATCTTTTTCACACGTACTGCTCTCGAGCCAGGCGTCCCCCATTCTGTATCTTTGCATTTCATTTTTTCTGCCAAAGTGGAGTATCTTGCATTTGTCACTGCTGAACTTCATTTTGTTAGTTTTGGCCACATATAGTATTTACTCTTCGTTTTCCATTTTGTTTCCTCTTAGTATTGCAAGTACTAGTAGTATTATGTGCCACTACCTTGATTTAAAAATTAACATTAAGACAAGCAGTTTAGATTTGTGTCTGGTTCTATCACACCAGCTCAGATAGGGTTTCAACATTTGCTAGGAATCAGTCATATAATTAATACCACAGACAACCAAAGATTCCTATTTATGTGTGAGCAAGTGATGATCAGCTATTTTAAAATTAACTGTGTTGAAATATAGTTTGATCCCATCAAATGTGGTTTTCTTCTTCTCAACCACACCATTTTTTTTAAAGTCATGCTTAAGCTACATATTTCACCCACTTGGTGTATCTATAACATTTCCTGGGAACTACCACATGGTGTCATTATTAGTACAGGTATATAGATTCTGTTCATTCATTACTGACAAAAGGTGAAGGATTTTACAAAGACTTAATGAGAAATTAGTTTATCTGAGGTGTGTGTGCTGTGATAAACAAGTGTCTGCTTTTTGCTAGCCTCAGTCAGGCAGCACTGTGTATACTTCTGAATCAATTGATCTATATAAGTCGAGGGCAGGTTTGGGAGCCAAAAATATGGCTTTTCATATGATACATGGAGGAGCCCGTGGTTTGTGTTTTTTTTAGTATCTGGAGCTACTTGAGAAATGGCAAATCGCTTCTGGTGTGAGAGAATTGACCGTCTGCAGATGTTGCCCAGGGGACGCCCAGATGTTTTACCATCCCGTGGGAGGCTTCATGTCCCCGCACGAGAAGCTGGAGCTGACAGATGGGAGCTCACCCCATTCCCCAGATTCAAAGTGCTGATTCAAACTCCAGGGCTCTGGAGCCAATGGTCATTTAATGGAGGGGGAAAGCACCAACACTGCCTCAGAGGGCCAGCTGCCCTGGTTGCTGACCCCCCCCCCCCCCAATTTCCTTACACCATCCTCCACTCTATCCAGGGAAAGGGACGGTTCCTTTTATAACAAGAGTTAAGGTACAGTACGTATATTGCTCATAAGTAAGTCAACATGGGATTTTTTGGTCATTTTTGACTAAAATTTCTAGCCTTCTACATGAGTATATACATTAACTTAGCATGATTAATTTTTTCCATAATCATTCTTTTGGCATGCAAGACTTTATTTTAAAATTGAAATTGATCTTGAGACAAACTTGAATTTTTGCTTTAAATATCTTGCAACATTTTAAGAGATACTTAAAAGCCAGAGATTGAAACAACCTCTATTAAAAGATACAAATCCACCAAGAGTGTGCTCCTCTTGGTACAAACAGCCCCCTTTTACCAGAAAAAGATAGTAGAGGCTCCATTGGGTTTTTCAGGTCCCAGCCGCTCTTGTTGAACTTTTACAAAATGATTTTGTTATCACAAATATTAACATACACACTCCTGCCTTAAGTACATCTAATGCTGAGTGCCTCAGCTTCTTGACCACTGTTTAAAACTGCTTGCGAATCTCTTATGTTAGGTTTAATCTGTTCCTTTGTGTCACAGGAGAAAAGAAAAAGTTTGGATATTTCTGGACCAGATGTTTCCTTAAACCCCTGTTAGTTGGACTCATGCCTCACCTAGCAAAGGCCTGCTTTGCTGGCATTGTGTGGTGATTTTGATGGTCAAAGGTTTTCTTGACCTGCTTATCTTTGTGCCATGTCATATTCTGATCCTGTTATATGCATTTTCAGTGCAACTCAACCATAACTGTTCTAAAACCAATACATTTGTAAGAACTATGTTAACACATGGCATCATTTACCAGCCTTCTTATTCAGCATTTATTGTAGGATTAACTGTAGAGTTTTTTTCACGACTTTATAAGATGAGAAAAGCTATCTCAGCATTTGATTGCACCAGTTAACTTTCAAAGTATTTGTGGCATCTCTTTGCTCTTGCTATTATTTTGTTTACCTATGATCTCAGCTTTTAAATTCAGAATCATTGACCATTTTCAGTGAACACATATAAAAAACCCACTAGTTAGCAAGATGGAAATGTTTGATATTCTCACTACCACCAATGTGGAAAATAAATGATAATCTATGCTAAAGTGTACATGTTCTGCCCAATAAATACAATTCTGTTGCTAATGACATAGCGGGTTAAACTGCTGAGCTAAACTGCTGACCGAAAGGTCGGTGGTTCAAATCTGGGGAGTGGAGGGAGCTCCTGCTGTTAGGTCCAGCTTCTGGCAACCTAGCAGTTCAAAAACATGCAAATGTGAGTAGATCAATAGGTACCGCTTCTACGGGAAGGTAATGGCACTGGCCACAGTCATGCTGGCCATATAAACTAGGAAGTGTCTATGGACAACGCTGGCTCTTTGGCTTAGAAATGGAGATGAGCACCACCCCCCAGAGTCGGAAATGACTAGACTTAATGTCAGGGGAAACCTTTACCTTTACCTTTAGCTAGAATAAAAGTAACATATTTTAAATAAATGCATTTTAATTCTAGGCAGGTATAGGAGAGTAAGAACAAAACATTGAAACCTCATGTCTCTGTGCAATGCAAATCTCACCTCCTGTTAGTCTCATTCTTAATGTCTGAAACTTTTTTTTTAGAGATACAGAAATCCTCATTTTGGGAAAAAGGCAGCATATAAATCAAATATTTTACTCTGCTATGGCTAGGGGAATATGGAAGGTATACTGTGCTACATATTTTTTAAATATCCACTCTGACTTGTTTTCTATTTTTCAAACAACAGAAAAAAAAAAACCCTAACACTTATTATTAGTTATGTGACTTTGGCTTTATCCAATAGTTGCATGCTTCTATGGCTCCATCTTAATGCAAAAATCATTCAGAAACACATTAAACTATAATTGCTGGGAAATGCACAGTTATTCTCTTGGAATCCTGATGTGATATGATTTGGAATCCAAGTGATCAACACATGGTTTGGAACTATTGTATATGTTTAGGATGTACAGTTGGCACACCACATTTGCAGATTTGACTTAAAATGTTAATCTTAGGAATCTCTCAGTCCTCCAGTGCAACTCTATGGACAACTTCCACTAGATGACCAGAGTTATGCTTGAAGACCAATGAGGAATCCCTTGTCCTCCAGTGTAATTCGAAAGTAAATTTCTGGCAGAAGTTGACTTACAGTCCTACTGGAGAACCTAGAGAGAGTCTCTGTCTCTTATATGAACATTTTTTAATTCATTCTTTCCCAATTTTTGTCTTTGGTTCTTTGCTCCAATCTAGGCAACGTGAAGGGTGGATGGTATATACTAAGAGAGCCACTGTGTTCTTCCCAATGGCCCAAAGCGATAGTATGCAGTGTATCCATGTGAACTTCTTGGTGTGTTTGAATGAGTTGCTATGTGCTAGTTGCTAGGAGACAAGCTCTTGGGCTTAGCTGTACGCATTCCACCGTCAAGTTCTTAACTTTTTTTAAAGGGAGCATTTTCATTCTTTGGGGCAAGATTCTGCCTGAACCAGAGCCTGGACGAGGACAGGTAAGAGCATCCTGCCCTCAGGTGGAGAAGTGGGATGAAATGATGCCCCAGTGGCTTTGGGTGAGGAAAGAACATGTGGCTTTACTGAATTTACTTTCCCTTTGCTGTTGTACTTGAACAGGGCTGTCAAATTTATTCAACAACTATCCAGCACTATTACCTTACCACAGTTTTAAATGGAGAGCTGGTTCTGAACCCAAGACCTTCTGCATGCAAAGTGTGTGCTCTCCCATGAAACCAAGCATGCCCTCACTCCTAATTGAATTGCATTCTTTGCATGCTAGCTTTGCTGGGAATGTTAACACCAAGTTAAAGGCTCAGAGGGAGACGTGTGGCTGAAGGCATGGGCTGGCCACAATTTATGAAGATGTCTGCTCAGGTGCCGTCATGTGTTTTAAGACAAACAAAGTAGACATTCAAATTGTTTTCAGAGAAGTAGATGTGTTAGTTTCTTGTAGCCTAAAAAGGAGAAAGGTAAGGAGAAGGAAGGAAGTATATCAGCAGCACCTTTAAGACTAACTGGTTTTCATTTCAGTGTCAGCTCTTGCAGATATAAACTCCCTTTTCAGATACAAGATAGAATGATATCCAGATCTCAAGGTGCTGGAGTGGGGGAGTAGTCTTAAAGGTGCTGGTACAGTATATTTTCCTATTTTTGTCCTCCTTTAGAGTAGTAGTAGGTAAAGGTAAAGGTTTTCTCCTGACATTGAGTCCAGTCGTGTCTGACTCTGGGAGTTGGTGCTCATCTCCATTTCTAAGCTGAAGAACCGGCGTTGTCCATAGACACCTCCAAGGTCAAGTGGCCGGCATGACTGTATGGAGCGCCGTTATCTTTCTGCCGGAGTGGTACCTATTGATCTACTCACATTTGCATGTTTTCGAACTGCTAGGTTGGCAGAAGCTGGGGCTAACAGCGCCTTTCTCCCCAAGGGGATTTAAAGTGGCAAACAATCACACACTTTGATCAATTTAAAATAAAGTGAGTACAAAAAGTAAAAACAAACAAACAAATAGTACTGTGTGTCTGGGTTAAAAATACAATTAAAACATAATACAATTAACATGCATTTTAAAACACATACCCCCCCCCCCCCAAATCCCACCCACAACCAGGCAACATGGCTCTTCTTCTCCAAATACCTTGTTGGCAGAGAAAGGTCTTTAAAAAAATTTAGTACATAAGCAGCACAATCTGTTAATAGGCAATAAACAACTATTGTGTGTACACATTTAAAATAATGGAGTATTATTATATCATCTATTTATCTCTTTTACAAAGTTGATTCTTCTTTTCACATTCTCCCCACCCCCAATCCCCTACCACATTTTCCTCTATATCTGTATCTTTAACCATGATCACAATTTTCCTAATCTTTGTACATTATCTATATTGGCTTCCCCACTTTCTATCAATTCCACATATGCCACACATTTATCTTTAATTTATTCTGTTTTATCTTCCTGTGTATCCACTCAAACTATGCATGCTATAATGTCCAATTAGACTTGATCAAACAGATATTACTCCAGTTTTCCAAATTCCATTTCCCCATTTCCCCACCCTTATGCTATTAGCACCTTTCCTCCTAGAATCATTGCTTTAAATAAATCTTGTTTTTTTTACATTAATCTTATTGTTCCTTATGATTATTGACATTAACATAAAATCCATATTTACCTGAACTGGTGTTTTGATTAATTTCTCCACTTTCTTTACTATCTTTTCCCAGAAAATGATTGTATTTGGACATTCCCACCACATACCAACGATGCCAACATGTTGACTTTATTCCCATTCCCATATTTGATAACTGAGCTTGTGTCCTGTACCATTTCCAAATAAGTTTTCTTTCTAACTCTTTATACTGCTCCATTTTAACTTTCTAAACTCCCTTCTTTATTTCCTCTTTTGTTTGTTTTGTGAGGGGTGCATCTTTCTGCCATGTATGTTGTAGTGTTCATACTATTTATTCATCATATTTTATCATCAATTTATATATTATTCCTGCTAATCCTTTTACTGATTTCTCTCCTTTTATAACTATACTCTCCAGCTTACTTTCTTATACATTCCCCATATTTCCCTTATTTAAGTTTATTATACAGGCCTAATACTTTTATCCAGTTTTTATTTCCCACTGTTTCTATTATTCTGCTTATGGGGATCAGTTGAGCATTTATGTCATACAATAGGAGCCTTTGTCTTTCATGTCCTTTCAATAGTGGTTTTAATTGAAATGCTTCATAGTATAGTTCCAGGTTTGGAATCCGCCACCCTAATTCTTCCTGGTGTATATAATATACTTTTTTTTGAAATTCTAAATTTCTTTTCTCCTAAAAACCCAGTCTCTAATGAGTGTTAAATTGTCTTCAATCAATTTCTATTGGGATGACCTGGAATAAGTACATTTAAAAAAAATTAAAAACATTTTAACAGCTTTTATTTTACTAAGAATACTTAAGTTCTCTCTCCCCTCCCCCCCCATCCTTTCATGATCTTAGGAATTTTCTTCCATGCCTCTTTATAGTTACTCTCCTTCATCATTACTGTGTTTTTTTGTGTTGTCACTCCCAAGTATTTGATTCTTCTTTCCCATACCTATTTCCATTTTTTCTATTTCTATTTTTTCTGTTTTTACTTTGAAATAAATGATTTTTGGTTTCTTTATATTTACTCCAACCCTATATTTTTCCGTAATAATTTAATTTTAGTTCTCTTATTTTAAGGGGCTAGTTAATATTACCATAAGGTCATCTGCAAAAAGATTAAATTTAATCTCTTCCTCCTGACCAAATTTACTTTTTATCCTTGCACTATTTCTTATACTATTTGCTATATAGCTATTATAAAAAGAGATGGTGAGAGGGGACAACCTTATCTTACTCCTCTTTGAATTGGAAATTCCCAGGAAAAGGTCTTGCCCTGCTTGCGGAAGTCCAGCAGGGATGGGTCACCTTGGTCTCTTTTCATGTTATGATGTGTGAAAGTTATGAAATCTGCCTATTGAAATAAAGTTCCTTTGTATTCAAAATCTGTGATAAGATTCCTTCTGTGAGATGTGCAACAGCAAGCCTAGATGCCAACTCTGTCCCCACATCTATTCTGGAAGCAATATTAGAGGGGCCAATAACATCATCAACAGCATCAGAGGTGTATTCATTGGATCTTCATTAAATGTGATATATGCCATACTATGGCAGAATGCCCCTCAACGTTGAACAAGCATGATAGCCTCTATGCAAGAAGATAAATGGACACAAATCTGACATTAGAAATGACAATACCCCCAAACTAGTTGTGAAACATATAACAATGGATTTACAAGTGGCAGTCACTGAACAAGGAACTTAAAAGGAAGACTGGAAAGAAATGGATGAATTGAATTAAATCCACACATTGTAATCTATTATCTGAGAAATGAACAAAGATAATGACTTCATGGCACATTACCTGTATTAATACAAGAGTCTATGCCACTGCACATCTGCCAAAAGGAATATTTTCAGACAAGGTTTTGAACTCAGGAAAACTGATTTTTGCTGAACAGGTCTACTGTTTTCAGACATTGGCACTGATACCTGTAAGGATCTGCATAACCTATATCAATTTATACAGACTTTTGAAAATTTAAAGCTACAGGTCATGATTTGCAGTTTTCCGGATCCTATTACATTCCATCTCTCTCCCACAGCTGTGTAAATATGCATTGAGGCTTGGGTATCACTCTGTACTGCATCTGAAAAAAAGCAGTTGCCCAAAAGTACATGCAAAAATAAAACCTGTTAGTCTTAAAAGTGCTGCTACATTCACCCCCACCCTCTTTCCTCCCTTTCCCGGTCAGTCTTACTGGTTCAAAGGAGACAGAAGTCTGTCAGCCATACGTAGTAATTTGTGTTAGAAGGCACTCTTGTGATATTAATTATGCTGTGCAAAGTTGTCCTGAAAAAGTATTATCAGTAATTATGTGGTTCTTGCAATAAAAGGGTAATGCTTATATGGATACATGGCTTACTGGGGAGGCTATTTTTTTAGGCCAGATGGCTCTTAGTGATCCTGCCAAAAAGGGAAGCCAATGGTACTAATTAATTAAATTTCTATCCCATTGTGCCAATTAAAACAGAAAACACAATTATGTAATAAAACCTCTTATTATTTATAATTAGGTACCATCCTCATCTACTTTTTTAGATTGTAGTAGCCTATACCTCAAAGACCTAGGAAAAAGAGAAATATCTCACTGTCTTTCTATCAACAAAATTGAGATAATCAATAGTTTACAGACAAAAGTCCCTCCCCCACCCCCAAGAACAAAGGTATTATGCTGAATTCAAACCTCGTTCCTTGGAATAACTTAATCTCCAACAAACCAATTATGCAAATAGCATATCATACGTGCTTTGTCAGGAATGGAAAAGCTATGACTGTTTTGGAGCCAAACATGCATATGCAAACACAATTTAGTCACGGAAGTATTAATTAGGAGTTAATAGAGAAATGCAGAAGAAACTGTATTTTGTTTCTGAGAGCTACTGAGAATCTAATATGGTTTTTAATGCTTCAAATGCTAGTATTCTAGATCTTACTGGTTCAAAGAAACATCTCTGATAAAGACAATGAAGCCATTACGAAAGGCATAGATATCTCTCCTATCTTTTTTGTTTTAGGTATAAGGCAGTCCAGTTGTGCACTATGAACATGTTGTGCAAAGACTTGAGATCTAAATGATGAGGCAGAACTTAAAGAACATTATGAAGCAGATAATTTGTGCCGACATAGCTTGACAGTTAGTTGAGACAACAGTAATAACAGCGGAAACAGATACGCAAGAAGACCAGGACTCTAGCAGATAAGGGGTATCTCCCGGTGCAGTCCTTAAGCAACTTAAGTGAAGAAACCTACTGAAAGCAAACCCCACATTTAGGACCTCATCAAATGGATGTTTCCCCCCATTTTCTCCTCATTTTCACATGTTGGCAAAACGGAGTCCCATGGTAGTCACCTGTAAGAATCCATCTTGTCAGTATACTACAAGGGAGAGAGTGGGGGGAAGTGGGGGGAAGCAAGGGAAAGCAGGAAGAAGACGGGGAAAGATTGTAGGATGGCCCCTAAAGATTAATCTTGCCAGGAGACAATGGGGTAAAACGGTTTTCCCACTCTTCCCAATGCTTTCCTTTGCTTTCCTCCTGCACGTCTGATGAAGTCTTTAGTACACATATAGGAATATATACCTTAAATATCTCAGTGTCACCTTAGATTGAACAATAATATTTAGGAAACACTGTGTGAACACCAAGCACAAAGTAGCTGCACACAATAACATCCTGCGGAACCTTACTAATAGCCCATGGGGTGCAGATCCAAAATTAATAAGAACATTAGCCCTGGCCTTGCTTTACTAAACTGCTGAGTATGCCTGCCCCGTCTGGCATAAATCTGCCCATGTGACACAGGTGAATATAGCACTGAATGAGACATGTAGAATAATCACAGGATGTCTTAAACCTAGAGTCTTGATAGACTCTATACGATAGCTGGCATTGCCCCCCTGCCCCCGATGTGCAATGGGAAATTGCTGCCAATTGTGAGAGAAATAAGGTTGAACACTGCGAAAGCCACTCACTGTATGACTATCAACCTCCTCCCAGTAGACTTAAATCAAGGAAAAGTTTCATGAGAACCAACACTCCTCTAAATGTTCCTCCAGTAACAGCAAGAATATCCTTGTGGGTAGCAAAATCAGACCATTTCAATTGGATGGTTCCCTCATGAGGGTCTTCCTCCAAGGGCAAAGAAAGAATGGGCAATTTGGAAGTCCCTGAACAGACTCATAAGTGGAGTTGGCAGATCAAAAGACAACCTGGCAAAATGGCACTACCTAAAATAATTCTCTATCTTGTGCGACTGTGGAGCAGAACAAATAGCTCAGCATCTGTATGCTTGCCCACAATGCCCTGCCTCATGCACAGAGGAAGAATTGCTTAAAACCACAAACAATGAGGTCACTGTTGCCCTATTTAGCTGCTTGTGATTCCCTTATTTTATCAATTTTAATCTTATTTATTTATGCAATGCTTTTGACACGAAATAAATGTATAGGAAGAGTTCTTGAGAGAAAAACTATAACACAGCCCAACAAATATATATATTGGTGTTTTGGTTTCTAGGCCTGTTCCTGGAGTTATTTGGGGCACTTATTCAGAAAATTGCATTGGATAAAGCACATTAGCTCTAATTTCTTAGATAAGGTTAACATGATTTCATATGGGTGAGCAGATGGTGACTGGTATATAACATATTTTCTGTATCCTAAATTTATAGCTAATAGGGGGAAACTGGTGCCATTTTTGAAATTAGCAGGTTAAATATACTGAGAAACAAGGATAACATTAAAAGCACCAAAATGTGTGATGACCAGTGTAATCTAAGTACAAACGTTTTGCCAGAGCTTTCAATAAAAGTTGGCATATCATTTCCTTTCATTTTAATATGGCTTTTTAATTTATTTACCACTCTTTTATCCTGCCCTTTTCAGCCTGAAGGTGACTCAGGGTGGTGTACAGACTGGCAATAATTAGATGCTGAACACACATAAATACATCATTTAAAACAGGTTAAATCACATAATAAAATTCATATAAAAACAATTTAAAACTATAAAAATAAATGACTTCCAGGTTTAAATCCATGTCCATTTGCATCGTTAAGATGTTCCATATTCATTCACAATACTGAGTTTATCTGGTTACAATGAGGTTCCAAAAAGCTTGCTCAAAGAGCCAGGTGTTACTGTTTTCCTAAAGGTCAGGAGGGAGGGGGCCGATCTAATATCCCCAGAAAGGGAATTCCACAGCGGAGGGGCCACCACTGAGAAGGCCCTGTCCCTCGTCCCCGCCAATTGCGCTTGTGAGGCAGGCAGGATTGAGAGTAGGGCCTCCTCAGATGATCTTAAATTCCTGGAAGGTTCATAAGGAGAGACACGTTCGGATAGGTAAGTTGGGCTTATCCTATATCTGTTAGCCATGGTGGACAATGTTTGGCCCTCAAGATATTGTTTGATGGCAGTTTCTTGTAGCCCTTGACAACAGAACCAATGGTGGGGAGTTCTGGGAGTTGCAGTCCATCAATCTCTGGAAGGCCACAGGTTACTCATCTCTCCTTTAAGCTAAACAAAATATGTGTTTCAATAATTTAAAAATTTACACTTAAAAAGACAGTTCATACTCATTGAAGGAGTTATTAGCTTGTTTGAACCTGTGACACAACCCATTTGTAATAATAACGGGGAGTAGTCAAGACCTTTTAAACCAGTTATTCATTTTGATCATTGTTAATACTTATATTTTGTAGGTTTTAAAATTATATATATATTAAGGCGCACTGCTTTGGGTCTCAGTCCTGGGAGAAAAGCAGGGCATGAATAAATATAATCAGCCTGCTTTATTCTTCATGTGACTGCAAATGGACTAGTGTATATCTTTAACCTCCTCCTTTAAAAATACATTCTGGGCTAGTTATGACATCACAGTGCTGTGTATGTTTGACCACATTCTGTTTCTAGGGCTCACTGCAGAACTTTCCGAGCCAAACTGCTTGTTTTCTGCTTCTTCCTGGCACTTGGCAGCATCTCCGCTATCTAGAATGCTTAGTGGTCAGTCATCTTCAATCTCTCTTTGTGCAGGAAATTCGTACCTGAGACCATCGCTCTCTGTATCTTCAGAGAAGATGGGGCGGCTCCCTTTGGGGGTTGTTTCTCCCTATGTAAAAACCAGCTCTGGTGGAAGTATGGACCCCATGAAATTCTATTGCACCAGCTATGGCACAGCTTATGGTAAGGTCCTTTATCATTATGGGAAGGGCTTCATTCTGTTGCTGATGGCATGCCCCTACCGTGGAGAAATGTCAGCCAGCTGAAGACAAAGTGGCTATTCAGAGAGCAGATGCAGCCCTCCAGACTCTCCTAGGGTTAGAATTTTCTACAGCATCCCACCTCTGCATTAGATGAAGAAATGTCCACCTGCCTGACATTTTTCATTGGCTGCCTTTAGCCATTCGCTGTCTTCACTGCCTAAAAAGCATATCCAGACTGACTTAAAAGTCATAGATTTTTGCCCTGTTCTTTCTGATTTTACAGTGGGTTAAAATAAGCCAACCTGGAAAACTAGCATAAAAGTATTTGTACTGGGAGTTGACAGAAAACATAGGAACAAACCTGGGACTTTCTAGTCTTTTTAGGGAGCATCCTGACTAAGTGAAACATCCCAGATGTGAAAAGTCCCAGTATCTGCTCAGACCAGAGAAAATGAATTCAAAGTGCTCATAATGGTATTATTATCCAATCCTAAGATTATTAAATGTTGAAAATGTGTCAAAATAGGTGATTGGAATTATTTGTGAGCCCCTGGTGGTACAATGGGTTAAACCGCTGAGCTGTTGAACTTGCGAATGGTGTGAGCTCCTGCTGTCAGCCCCAGTTTCTGCCAACCTGGCAGTTGTGAGTAGATCAATAGCGGGAAGGTAACGGCACTCCATGCAGTCATGCCGGCCAATGACCTTGGAGGTGTCTATGGACAACACCAGCTCTTCGACTTAGAAATGGAGATGAGCACCAACCCCCCAGAGTCGGACACAACTGGACTTAATGTCAGGGGAAAACCTTTACCTTTACCTTAATGTATCCAAAAGTATGTAGATTTTCGGGAGGCTGTAATATGGATGGATAGGACAAATGTTTTGCCAAAAGGTCCATGTTTAAAGGAATACTGTTACTCATTTCTATATTTGAAAGTGAAAATTAATGCCTGCCAGATAAAACCCTATTACACTTATGTTTAATGCTGTTATACTAGAAACAGCTAAAGCATGACAAACATTAGAAAACTCAATAGAAAAGTGGTTAAATAGTATATGGTTCTTAACTTGTTCAAAAAGCATTAACATATAAATTAAGAGGGGACATAAAAGAAAATACATCTGAGATTATTTGGAAGTCCTTTGCTGCTTATATTACTTTATATTGGACATAGGGTCACTTTGGATCAATAACAACTTTTGAAAAGTAATCATTGAAAGTTATGATTAATATCTAAACAAAATGTAATTATTTGGAAGGCAATTTATATCATTGGTGTTTGACAGGGATACAGTTTATGACTCCATTATTTGGGAAGGGAGAGTGGAAATGAGGAATAAAAGGAGAAATCTATCTTAAATTATGATACTGATTTAGGGAGAGGGACACACTGTATATATCATGATTATAATTGTTTTTATTACACAAAACAAAATATTTTTTTAAAAAAAATCCATCAAAACGGTACTCAATTATGATGTAATGTATGGGTTACTATCCAGATTTCTTTGTCCCATTGCATTCTCCCTCTTTTGTTGTGTTAATTACACAGTAAATCATTATATAGGCATACTGCATTTAACAAAGCCTTGAACAAAGAAGCTCCTTTTTAGAAAGTCTTCTTTACACCTGCTGACTTTTCATGTAGGATTATAGCAGTGTTTCTGTTGTAAATAATGTAATACTGTAAAGACTTGAGTTGGGAAAGAATGGGATTCTATTGTTGTCAATGCTGCTAAAGCTGTGTGTTCCTGCCTAGAATAGTCAAGGCAGACAGCAGCAGTCTCAAAAATCACTTACTGCATTAGCAGCAAAACAGATACATTTCCCTACTTCATTAATTGAGTCATATCTGAATTGTGAATACTTGAAACACATTGCCAGAAAGGTGGTGTATAAATATTGTGAGCACGTAAATAATTGGATGATACAAATCTGACTGACTCTTTTTTGTTCACTAGGTCGGGAAGGGTTTCGTCCTCGGACTGGTTTCCACTCTGGAGCTGGTTACAAAGCCAACTACCGTCCTGTTGTTCAATACAAACCAAGCCTGGACAAATTAGATAATCCAGCTGTGGGGTAGGTATCTTGCACTTTGGTTGGGATAGTTTGTAGCACAATAGCATTATGTCATGCATTTATTGTTCATGATTTTTCACCTCTTTCTTAGAATCAGTGCTGTGTTACAAAAATAACACAGCACTGATTCTGAGGGAATCAGTGCTGAGGGAAAAATATTTTTTGTATTGAGTGTTTAAATGAGCTAGGCGTTTGCAGCTAGATTTCCTACCATAAAACTAGAAAACATTCCTTCTATTCTGAATGGGCAAGAAGCTACCACAAGAAGATAGGCAGAGGTGAGGAGCACCACTGGTGAACTTGTAATATTTTGGCTTTCCATTGATTTCTTTTTAAAGATGAACATAGTGATGCTCAAAAGTCCTGTGCGTATGTTCACAACTAGTATATGGGGAAAACAAAGGGATATGCTATGAAAATACCTTCAACTTTTAAAGCGTAGCTACAAAACCAACAGGAATAAACACTCTAACATACGCTTCAGAGCACTGTTTTTCTACTTAAACAGATTGTCCTCATTAAGAGGATTTTTTTTTCATATTTCTCTCCCTTAAACCAGGGCTCTCCTTCAAGACAACTACGAATCAACAACTACCAAGCACTTCCAGCCTTTCCAGCTCCCAGATGGGAAGTATCCTCTGCCCTGGAATGTACACCAGTCAGGGAGCGGGTATGTCCGGGAAAAACCCCTTTCGTTCCCTACCACCAAAACCGTAAGTATCCAGAATCAAGGCTCTAGCTTTGTGTTGTGGATTGCTCTGTTAACGTAACGTCATCAAGTTCCCACCAATGATGGCTTAGGCTCTCCTACTTTGTGATTTAGGCCATGCTGGCCATGGAGTTTGGAAAGTTGTAACTTTTCCTCCAACTGCCTCACTCAATCTTCTGTCATCTCACTTTTTCAACAGTTTCAAACGTGTCCCACTTTCTTCCCCTCTCACTTTTCCTCCTTTACTATGGTCTACTTCAATTAGTCTAGGCTGAGTTTAAAGTACAGAAGTAATTTATACTCTTATGTCCACAGCGGGAAGAGGAGAGGAGGTAGGGGAATTTTCCCATGCCCAGAGAGGAGATTCCATCTGAACATGAGGAAGAACTTCCTGACTGTGAGAGCCGTTCAGCAGTGGAACTCTCTGCCCCGGAGTGTGGTGGAGGCTCCTTCTTTGGAAGCTTTTAAACAGAGGCTGGATGGCCATCTGTCAGGGGTGATTTGAATGCAATATTCCTGCTTCTTGGCAGGGGGTTGGACTGGATGACCCATGAGGTCTCTTCCAACTCTTTGATTTTATGATTAATAGAATCATAGAATCAAAGAGTTGGAAGAGACCTCATGGGCCATCCATGATTCTATGAGTAGGTTGAGGGGAGAACAAACTGCTGGAGCCTCTCCTAGCTTGTGTATTCTTCCTTGTTAATAGTGTTATTTATTTATTTACCACACTTTTACCTTCCCTTCTCTCCCCAGAGGAGACTCAGGGCGGCCTCACAAAGGCAACAATTCAATGCCGCATATAGGTTTTTGACATATAAAAAGAGAATAGTTATGAAATGTTATGTTTTCAAGCAAATTGAACATGACTTTGAGGGCCATGATGCAATGCACCTATTTTATGAATTTTAAACAAAGACTTTTATAGCAGCTGCTGTCTGATCAAGGATATTACTTTGTGAGCAAACTGTGTCAAATTACATAAATAACAGCACCAGACACAACATCAGCTTGAAAACTTCATTGTAATTTAATTCACCATGGAAATAAATAAGGGAGATATTTTTTAAAAAGAAGAAATGCTACCAAAGTCAGAAAAAATTAACAGAAGTGGTATCATCTTTGAATCTTTGAGTCCCCCTAGGGGTGAGAAAGACGGTGTATAAATACGGTAAATAAATACGGTAAATAAATATACATACACATATCATCAACAACAATGACAACAACATTTTATTCTGCCCCAAAGACCCTTATTGCACTGTAGTCATACAAGGCATGCAGGTAATGAGATTAAGAATATCCAGTTGATTGAACACACAAATGGATAAAATTTACAACAGTAAAAACTGCTTAAAATACATGTTGGCTAAAAACATAGGTAAACAACTACAAGAAGTGTCAGCGTGTTTCAGCCTTAAGGTATACAGGTAATAAGATTAAGAACAACCAGTTGATTGAAAAAACAAATGGATAAAATTTATAACAGTTAAAAACTGCTTAAAATACATGTTGGCTAAAAACACAGGTAAAAGATTATATATATACATATCAATAAATAAACAAATGCAATTAAAATCCAACACAATTAAAACATAACATTAAAACATCACACAATCCAGGTCATATTCCAGGTTGTCATTTTAACCACACATTGTTGTTTGGTCATTCATGCCCCAGTTGTCATCTGTGAAATGTTGGAAGGGTTTTTTTTTTAAATATCATTTTTATTATAGTTTTCATTATCAGTACATCGATTGGGTGTTAAACATCGATATATTGCTTGTAACTTAAAAACCGGGGGAGGGGGGATGAGGGATGGGCTGGGGGGATGGGTTGGGGACGGTAAGGCACCTTCCTTCTGAGTGGGAGGGGAATAGGGGGAGTTGGAAGGGGGAAGGGTGTCCCTAATCTAGCAGGAAGAGCAGTGGGGGGTTGGGGGGGGGTGTGCACGTGATTGGGGCGTGGGACGTGGAGTGTGTTAGTAATTTTTTAGTTCATTTTTTGTTTACTCATTGCTTCCCCGAATTTGGTTAGTACTTGTGTTGTCTTCTAGGTTGTTCTTCTATCTTCTTCTTGTTTCCTTCCTGTTCTACATATGTCTTTAATTACTCTCGAGATATTTTCTGATTGGAGACCAGTCTGTTTTGTTTTCCCTTGCCGTTTGTTTTGTTCTTAAGTGTTGCGTCAATGTGTCCATGTTTCTTATGTCCATTAGCTTTAGTCTCCAATCTTCTAATTTAGGAATTTCTTCGTTTTTCCATTTGCTTGCTAATACTAGTCTTGCCGCCGTAGCCATGTGAAATAAAAGTCTGTCTGTGTTCTTGTCAGTCTCGAAGTCCAACATTCCTAATAGATAGTATTCAGCCTTCTTTTCTATCTGTAGTTCCAGTATGTTGGTTATTGTTCGGTATATCTCCGACCAAAACTTTTTAACCTTCTCACATGTCCACCAGAGATGTAGGAAGGTGCCCTTTTTCTCCTTACACTTCCAGCACCTTTCGTCTACATTTTTATAATATTTGGCTAGTTTGTTTGGTGTTAGATACCATTGGAACATCATCTTTATCCAATTCTCTCTAAGGCTGTAGGAGTTGGTCCATCTTAACTTTATCTTCCATATTTTCTCCCATTCTGCTTTGTCTATGGTGTGTCCCAAAATGTCTGTCCACTTTGTAATATAGCTATCTACGGTATGTTGTTTTTGTCCGATTTCCAACTTAGTAGTATTTTGTAAAGTTTCGTGATTCCTTTTCTCTCTGTAGCCATTATTCTCTCCCATTGTGTCTCTCTGTCGTCAAATCCTTCTTTCTTGTCCTTGTTGAATGCTTCTATTAGTTGCCTATGCTGGAACCATGTGATTTCACCATATGTTGATTTTATCTCTTTTAGCGTTTTGAGCTTGTGGCCTTCCCTGTCTTTCTTTAGGATGTCTTTATATCTGGGCCATTTTTCCCACCCTAGCTCTCTCCTTTGGGTTGCCTCTAGTGGGGAAATCCATAGAGGGGTTCTTTGGTGAAATTTATTCTTATATTTTTCCCAGATTTTGATGAGGGATGACCTTACGAAGTGGTTGCCGAAGTTTTTTTCGATTCTCTTCTTGTTGTACCATAGGTACGCGTGCCAACCACTACGTAGGTCATACCCTTCTAACGTTAGGATTCTTTGGTTGTTAATGTTGGCCCATTCCTTTACCCAGTTCAGTCCGCAAGCATCATGATATAATTGTAGATCTGGTAGTCCCAGTCCACCTTTTTCTTTATTCTCGATTAAACTTGTAAATTTGATTCTTGGTTTTTCCCCACACCATACGAATTTTGATATCTCTTTATTCCAATTCTTAATTACTTGTGTGTTTCTGATTATCGGGATGGCCTGAAAGAGGAATAGTAGCTTCGGGAGTATTGACATCTTGATAGCCGCAATTCTGCCCAGCATAGAAAGATTTTGATGTTTCCATTTTGCCATATCGTTCTTTATGTCTTTCCACTTTGTCTCATAATTATTCTTGAGCAGGTGTGAGTTCTTTGCTGTTATTGTTATTCCGAGGTACTTTATTTTGTCTACTACTTGGATCTCACTCTTTTCTTCCAATATTTTCTGTCGTTCTTTGGTGATGTTTTTTGTTAGCCATTTTGTTTTCTTCTTGTTTATCTTTAGTCCTGCCAATTGAAATGTTGGAAGGTATGATGTAGTCCAGAAGTAATGTTTTCAAATTCTGGTTTAACTTCTGTAGTAACATTATGTGATGGTAGGTAAGCAGGGTAGAATTCTGAAAAGATTCTTAGATGATCCAAGAAATATCAGATAATTGCTTCCAGAAATATTCCTAATGCTTTCTTTCCTCCTTCCGTGCCTCTCCTAATCCTGTTCTACCAAGCCACATTATTCTCAGGGTTGCCAGGCATCCTGGATTTTAAGGGACAGTCCCATATTTAAATAAAATTCTGCTTACCTCTCTGAAATGTGCTACTGCTGATATTTCATTCAGGCTGGGGAAGGGCAGTGGGATTGAGCCCTAGTATTTGCCAGACTCAACAACTCTATAATTATAAAATTGCTTGTATTAAAACCAAGTTGTGGTTTCCCTTTTCTATTGTGTCCTTTTAAAAAAAACAACAACACTATAATTATGTTTTTCTAAGCACTCAGTGCAACAGGAAAAGTTGAACCTTTATTCCATTCAAAATACATTTGCTGAAATTCATACTATTCCATTTGGAGTGTTTAGGAAAAAGAATAATTCACATGAGGTTTAAGAGCATGAGACCTTCTGGCCTTGCTGCCTTCTATGTGTTTTACTTAGAGAATAATAGGATCCCCCATATATCTTAAAAGAAGATGGATGTAAAATGTTCTCTAAGCATTTCTGTTCTGTTTTGACTGTTCTTTCCTATTCTGCTGTAGCGCGGATTTTACTGCTTCTATATGACTATTCATATTGATTGCCTAATTACAAGTTGGTTTGTTTTCACAGGTCAAGCAAGTCCATTTTGATACAGCGGACCAAGGATCAAGTTCTATACCAGGGCTGGAGCCCAGATATACTCCTGATCTTCACAAACTACAGGGAAAAGGCTCTATTGATGTGGAAAATGCCAGATACGTGAGTCTACATGGGGTCCATTGCCAGGGTTAGCCCTGCCACCAGAAAATGTTGAAGTGATAGCCTCAGCAGCTGACTTTGGATGAGGCAGCAAGTCATCAGATACTTCATTTATTACTTGGCATTTTTACCTTCAAGGAGGGGGGAATGTTCTGCTTTAAATGTCAAATTACTTGGTTGTCCTTGGGTATCATGTTCTGGTGAAAGAGTCAGTGAGAGGGATTGTTTGCAGTTGTTGTTGTTGTTGTTCCTTCCCCACCTCTACCTAGAGATTGAGCGGGTAGCTCATTAGGAATTGTGGAAGTTGTAGTCCAAAACACCTGGAGGGCAAAAGTTTGCTCATGCCTGCTATAATCCCTACCGAAATTAAATGTGTTGGTCCCAGCTTTCAGAGACCTCTAGAGTCATTTGTATGTGATTAATCAAAACATGTATATATGATTAATCAAAGCAAGAGAGTCTGTATTTATAAGATTATCATCTTAATGTAACATACCATAAAACAAAAGGAAGTCGGGAAGGAAGATGGGAAGGAAGAGAGTTGAAAAAGTTAAATTGCATTTTTTTTACATAGGCTGTGTCTCCTTTATCTAGAAATCCAATATACTCCAAAGCCCACAACTTTTTGCTCCTAGCTGCACACTTCCACCTGAGGGATAATCACATGTCTAGTTATCCCCAAGTTTTTTCTCACTGTGAGAAATTTGACAGGCAAAGAGGGGGAGGGGGGGGGGGAAGGAGACTGCATACACAAAAAGCAGATGTTCCAGATGCTTCCATATTTACCTGGCCAATGATAGCACTCAATGGGATGGCCGTCCTGGAAATAAGCACAAATCTTATGCTGTTCCTCTTCCAATGGAAGAAGAACAAAATGACATGGGGTTGCTTTGCTAAAAGAGTGAAAAATGTGTTGATGGCCAGGGAAGCATCTGGGGATCAGCTTTTGTGTGAGTGGAGTCTTTGTCCACTCTTCTCTTTCCCCTATCAGGGCTCTTTGAGGAAAAGTTGGATATTTATTTATTTATATTTGCATTATTTCTACCCTGCTCATATCAGCCCGGAGGCGACTCAGAGCGGATATGTGACTAGCCTCCATTTATCTCATTCCAAATTTATATGTATAAGAATATACATGTATTCCAAAATCCTAAAAAATCCAAAAATTGAAAAATGTTAGTTTCTAAGCATTTTGGACAAGAGAAACTCAAGCTATAATGACCAGCTAGAAGGAGCCCAAGGTGAGAAGGTCATTAATGGAACTGATTTTTCTTCAGGGCACTTTGATTGTATTTGTGTATTCTTCAACGCCAGGACAGTTTATTCCAGTTCCTCAATTCTGATCTTAGGAACAATTTGCATGCACCTGCCTCATCCCTCATGGCTTGCAAGTATAACTGAAAGTGTGAATGGCCTTCACTGGACAGTTGGTGCTTATGGTGAAATAAAATTCCCATCTGCAATGTTTGGTCTGTGAAAGCTATTATATGCATACAAGTCATCACTCAACATCACAGTATGCAAATTGTGAACAAGCTTTGAGTGAAATCTCATCTTGAAGTGATAAGTGTAGGAAAGACAAAACAAAAAGTGAGAATTAAATCTCTTATCATTTGGTACAAAGGAGATATCAGACAAATGGGAGGGATACTTAGGGAGGAAAAAAAAGAGGAAAAAATACTGTGAGGTTGGTGTTGGGGAGGGTTATTTACATTACGCAGTTACAGCACTAAGATTCCCTTTTAATTACTATGACTCTGTCCTATGAGGTCCTGGGATTTACAGTTCAGGAGAAGGCATTTAGAACTCCTATCTAGAAAAGTTTTCTGGTGCATCTCTTGAACCTATAAATACCAAGATTCAACAAGATCCAGCCATGCCAGTCAAAGTGGAATCATATTGCTATAATTGTGTAACTCAAAGGGTCCTTATGGTACTTAGGGACCTTTTGTGTTACCTAATTATAGCATTATGATTATTATGCAAAGTTAAAAGTGGTTCTCATCAAAGTCTATTGTGCCATCACCAAACCTCATATTCCCTCTCCATACATAGCCCTTCCTTGTTTTCCTTATTTTTTTTACAGTATGGCAGGAAATTAGTTAAGGACAAAAAGATGGAATAGCAAGTTGAGGAACCCTCCTAAAGATGGCATAGGTGAAGATAAAGGTTTTCCCCTGACATTAAGTCCAGTCGTGTCTGATTCTGAGGGTTGGTGCTCATCTCCATATCTAAGCCGAATAGCAGGTGTTGTTTGTAGATGCCTCCAAGGTCATGTGGCCAGCATGACTGCATGGAGCACCGTTACCTTCCCACCGAAGCAGTACCTATTGATCTACTCACATTTGCATGTTTTCGAACTGCTAGGTTGGCAGAAGCTGGGACTGACAGCAGAAGCTCACACAGCTCCCTGGATTCGATTGTTGACCTTTTGGTCAACAAGTTTAGCAGCTCAGTGGTTTAACCCACTGCGCCACTGGGGACTCCCTGAAAATGCCATAAGATTTACTAATTTTTTTGGGTGGGGGGATTGAAATTCTAGAGGACATGCAGGAAATCAGGTCCAGGCTTAAGGCAAAATGGATTAGAAAGAAAGAATGAATGCCTTTTAGAGAGAACCTCCAACAGCTAAGCATAACCCCAAGTATAACTGGCCAAGAGAAGTGGGTGGAATTTGGAGTGGTGAATTGCATCTTCTACTGAAGAGACAAGCAGCAGTCTGCTTCCAGAGTTCATGATATTATTCTTTGATATACTTCTAGGGACCTCGCTACATGTCTACAGAGTATGGCTCCAAGTTCCGCTACAATATCCCAGGACAACCAGGTACGGCTCTTCTTTGCAGGCCTCCCTCCTCTGCCATACTATTGCTTCACCAGTTAGAAAAGCAGAACTATGTGTATTTGTTGAGGTTTGCTACCTCTGAATGTCTATACTCAATTAAATTACATGCCACTCTCTAAGAGTTTAGGTGCCTCATACTTATGGCTACTTCCTGCTTGATTGTGTGTTTGTGCAAACCCATTCTCTCTCCACATCACATAGCCTTTCCTTTGCTCTTTAGGGTCTCATCTGATTTATGCCTCTTTCTTCCTATCTTCCTGGAAGTGTGTGTGACAACTTCTCTCTCTGGGTGAGATGCTCCAACTCTCCTGACACTTTCTTTTCTTACCTTTCATCAGAAAAATGAGCACAAGTATTTGTGAGTAAAACTACTTTTATGTGTTTTACGAAGAAGATTAGGGACTTTATCACAAGAACCCATTATTCCACTACAGCTGTGTTTTCGTAAATAGTGGATACATACTGCGATGAGCACTTTTGATGTCGCTTCTCTTTTAATTAGTGCAATTGTGTCAATTTGCCAACCTGTAGCCCCACGATTGTATTTTTGCCAACCCGCATAATCCCACCTTCCCACACTACTGCTGAGAGAGAGAGAGAGAGGGAGAGAGAGAAATAAATATTTTCTTGAGCAATCAGACATGGCATTAATAGCTATAAGCGATAAACTGCTATGAATAACATGACATTACAAAGTCAAAAGTATGACTAGGATATGAAACAAACATCCCATCGTTTTGTGTAACATTTCCAGCCATGGAATAATTCTGGTGAGTCACACCAGCATATAAACACCAATATGGCATCTGAATGAACAGTGTGTGCAACTGTAAGCCTGATAAGACAGATTGAAACCAGTAAGACAAAAATACATTTAGAAGAATGGGTGGGGTGCAGCCCCTATTGGATTCTATGGGGATAATGCAGAAGTTGCTCAACTATGGGCTAAAAAGCATGTTTTTGTTATGATCCAGTTGAGTCTCTTACCCATTCAGACTAGATGCTTGACTTTTTTTTTACCCAGGTGCAGTGTGCCTTTTAGGAATCAGTGCCAGATAAATATAATAGGAGAAGTTCGTTCAACCTGATTCTAAACATAATGGTCACAATCCAGTGCAAAATTAGGGTTTTTAAAGATCTGTACTGGCTTGTGACATTCGTATGCCTAAAACAAGACCGCATATGAAATTGTGCTGCCTTCACAAAGGTAGAAATTTGGGATATATTTCCTCTATGTTCTTATCCTTTTTTTAAACATCATGCCACAGAATGCCATTCTTCCTACTCTGAATCTCACCTCCCTGTTCTTTGAATTTTAAGTTCTTCTAAATCTGTATGTAGGTAGCTGCTGCAGCAGTTTGGCCTAAATCCAGATCACAAGTTACTTCCAGTTGATTTTTAAAAAGTTGCACATATCATTACTGTCACCCACTAGTATTCAAAAAATAATGCCATAGACACTGGAAATTGTGAGATTAAAATGTAAACTGCAGTTTTTGCTTTGGCTTGCTGTGAGTTTTCCGGGTTGTATGGTTATGTTCCAAAATAATTCTCTCCTGATGTTTTGCTCACATCTATGGCAAGCATCCTCAGAGGTTGTGAGGTCTGTTGGAAACTAGGCAAGTGAGGTTTATATATCTGTGGAATGTCCAGGGTGGGAGAAAAAACTCTTGTATGCTGGGGGCAAGTGTAATTGTTGCAATTGGCCACCTTGGTTAGCACAGAAGGGCTAAAACCCCAAACAAAGTTTTTGTTGTTTGGGTTGTTTTGATAGGTTGTTTTGAGGGCCTATTTATTTTTTACACCCATGATAATTTTAACATTTAAAGTCTTCCTTTAGACTCTATATTTTGGGATGTTGGAAATATTTTATAATGAAAATGGACTTTCTTATGTAACTGTGAGGGTTGGAGAATTTAGAACGGTGTAACCTTTTTAAAATAGCATTGTAAGAGTTGTGAAGTGCCATGTAAATTCTGTCTTACCTAAATGTCTTGGGACAGCTTGTCACATCGCATAGCACAGGTACAGCTCTATAACCCAGTCTTGTGTGTGAGAATAAATTCATCTTTTAAGGTGACAATCAGAAATCCATGCAGCTCTCTGAGAGAACTTTTCTGTATTCTGTATTACCTTTTTGGGAATTTGCAGTTGAGGGGCCTTCCCTCTTAGCAAGTGCATGGATTGAAATTTCAGAGGAAACAGAGTACTTCTGAAGGTTTCCTATAGTTATGTCACACCCAGAGGCAGCCCTAGGTAATTTTCAACTGTAAGCAAACAGTATTTTTGCCCCCCCCCCCCCAACCAATCACTGATATATATTTTCTGTTCGTCGTGGGAGTTCTGTGTGCCATATTTGGTTCAATTCCATCATTGGTGGAGTTCAGAATGCTCTTTGATTGTAGGTGAACTATACATCCCAGTAACTACAACTCACATATGTCAAGGTCTATTTTCCCCCAAGAGCGCCTCAAGAGCGCCCCTGGGCAAAATCAACTATACTGCAAATGCTTACTTTGCATAATGGGTTGAGCAGCCCCTGGTCACACCCTAGAGCAGAACTTTCTAAACTGTGTGTAGCAACATGTTTGTGTCAGCTACAGTGTGTAGATATGTTGCAAAATCTTGGAAATGTCTATCATTATCATACAAATAATATACTTTTAGAAAAACAAATGAAAGGTTTTTATGAGATATTAGCCATCCCCTGCCACACATTGCTGTGACCCAGTCTGTATAGATGTGTTTTTGTGTGTGTGTATATATATATTTGTATATATGTGGCTTTGTGCATTCACTGTAATGTATTTTTTATTTTTTGGCTTTTAATGTATTTTCTGCTGTGTTTTTCAGTGTTTTTATGAGTGATGGTCACTCGGTGACCTGATAGGTGTATTTGGTGTCAGTCCGTCCAGTGGTTTTTGAGTTATTTTTATTTATATAGATTACTAGCCATCACCTGCCATGTGTTGCTGTGGCCCACTTTGTGTATATGTGCTTTGTGTGTGCATATATTTGTGTATATATGCGTGGTTTTGCACATGAGTTGTGATGTAATTTTTGTTTTTTGGCTTTTTAAGTCTTTTCTGCTGTGTTTTTCCGTGTTTTTATGAGTGATGGTCATTTGTTGGCCTGATACATGTATTGTGTCCAAATTTGGTGTCAATTCTCCCAGTGGTTTTTGAGTTATGTTAATCCCACAAACGAACATTACATTTTTATTTATATAGATGTTGCAACCCCAGGGGCGGCTCAACCCATTATGCAGTATAGTTGATTTTGCCCAGAGGCACTCTTGAGGCGCTCTTGGGGTAAAATAGACCTTGACATATGCGAGTTGTAGTTACTGGGATGTATAGTTCACCTACACTCAAAGAGCATTCTGAACTCCGCCAATGATGGAATTGAACCAAATATGGCACACACAACTCCCACGACAAACAGAAAATATATATCAGTGATTGGTTTGGGGGGGGGGGGGGGGCTCAAAATACTGTTTGCTTACAGTTGAAAATTACCTAGGGCCGCCTCTGTGCAACCCCATACATTTCATTATAACAATTTACATTTCTGCCCATATCTCTTATGAGGGGCTGGTTTAACATCAGGTTTGCTAGTAAAACTGAATTACTGTGTCATGAAATGATACATGTTTAAAAAGTGTGTCATCATCTCTCTGCCTTAGAGACTTCCTTTCTGTTGCTGAGTTTACCCTCTATAGCCTCCACATGCCAGCAGCAGAAGGATGGCTTCTATTCCTCCTCCGTCAGATGTGAAAATTAGAAAATTGCAAGACTGGGGTCATAATAAGGCTACGTTGGAAAAGGCTGTTTCAGGATTAATAGCTATTAGTCATGATGACTATATTTTGCAAGCTCCTGGATAAAAGGCAGCATCAATTGTTGGGGTACAACAACAAGAATGGACATTTTTTTTGCCTGTCTTTGTCCTCTGGTCTGATTCAACCTGGCTGTTCTTACTTTTCTGTATTGCGGCTGATGACCTTCAATGTTATATATTTTACACAATGCATCAGAGGATTCATATGAAACAGACCTCTCTGATGGTATTACCACGAGAGTGATCACTATGTGGATCAATCCTCATCTACCCTCTGACACTTTACAGATGAAAATCAGAACATGAAACTATCACACTAAAGTTTGGTACAAAGGGTGTGACCAAGCAAAAAGAGGGCAAAGGTTATTACTGCAAAGGAATACACAACCATTGTTTCAAGCAGAAAAACCTTGAGATTTATTGTCTAAGAGTAGAAAAAAGATTGGAGGATTGGACAAAAAGGAGATCAGGGAGGAAGAAATACAGGCTGAGCATCCCTCATCTGGAATTTGGAAATCCAAAAGACTCCCCGAATCCAAAATTGTCCACCTAGGTGGCTGGAATAGTGATACCTTTGCTTTCTAATGGCACACAAACTTTCATGCAGAAAATTGTAGAAAATATTTCCTTTGAGGACAGACAGTGGGTTATAAATTAAGTCATCTTCTGCTTCTTGTTCTCCTCCTCCTCCTCTTCCTCCTCCTCTAAAATTCCCTCCAGGCCAGGCCCGTAGCCAGGATTTCGATTTTGGGGGGGGGGGGGGGGGAGGGCTGAGTTTGTTTCGGGGTGGGGGTGGGGCTGAGTGTGCGTGAAAGAGGGTCTACCCTAGCAAACCTTTTGTATTGTTACCCCAAAAACCCCATGCATATGGGATATATTGAGTATGGTGATCAGATCATGATATGAATCAACATAACAGTTTAAATAATGCACCAGTAAGGCCTTTTCGCGAACCACCATGAGAATTTCCGGGGGGGGGGGCTTAAGCCCCTCAAGCCCCTCCCCCCTGGCTACATGCCTGCTCCAGGCTATGTGCAAAAGGTGAATGTGAAACTAATGAATTTCATATTTAGGTTACATTCCCAAGATACCTCATTATATATGCATATGCAAATACAGACATTCCAAATAATAATAAAAAATAAAAATAAACATCTGAAATCCTAAAATTTTGAATTCTAATCTTGTCGTTAAGGGCACTTTTTCTTAAACTGTGGGTCTTGACCCCAAATTGGTCCTTTAGCTCAATGTTGGGATTACTGTATTCTGTAGAAAATACTTCAGCTGTACTTCACAAATAGGAAAAATCAACCTGTTTAGCGATCCTTGCAAATATTGATTTAATATCAGTTATTATTTTATTATTGTACCTATTTTATATACCTATATACCCATGAAAAAAATTCTCAGCTAGAAAATGTTTAAGAATCCCCACTGTAGGGTATTAGTGCTCTTTCTCTCTTTCTTTCTGTGTGTATGTGTGTGTGTGTGTGTAATTTTGAGTTGCCTGTTGACTTAGGGAAACCCTTGAATTTAATTCGATTTTCCAGGTAAGGAATACCAGAAACAGTATGGCCAGTTCCTTCCGCTGAAAGATAACCTACAGCAGTGGAGTTCATTGGCGATCTCCCATATAAGTATTAACGAAAGATGACCCTGCTTAGCTTAGTGATGCCATTGTGGCCCTCCAGGTGTTTTGGACTCCAGCTCCCAGAATACTTGGCCATTGGGCAAGCTCACTGGGGTTTCTGGGAGTTGGAGGCCCAAACATCTGGAGGACCACAAGTTTGACACTTCTGCACTAGCCCTAGTGAAAGACCATTTGCTTTTTAAAAACTTTGTCCACCTTCTTCCCCGTCCTTTCCTTCTTTTGTGTCATGTCTATTTAGCCTGTACACCTGAGGGCAAGGGCTGTCTTGTTTTTATTGATTGTTTGTAAGCTGTTCCAGGAGCCTTGTTGGCTGAGGAGAGAGATTAACATGCTTTCAAATTAAATCTTCCCATGCAGATTTCCTGCAAAAGAAAACAATTGGAGCCAAAGAAGAGACAGGATTCACTGAAGGTTGCTTCGCCAACCCCATTTTGGACAAAGCAGCAGCTCAGGTTGTCCCAGTGCACTCTGTATATGCTGCTGTTCTTGGCAAGGGCCAAGATATCTATATGAAGCATGCTACACAGCCAATCACTAGCAGAATTGCTGCCCTTGTTCTAGTAGTGCAACTGCATTTGAGTTTTGGAGTAGTGGTGTCTTCCCTGTGACCCTCATTTACATTACTCTATCTGTCTGTCTGTCTGTCTATCTATCTATCTATCTATCTATCTATCTATCTATCTATCTAATGTCAGAAGCATTGCATAAATAAGTATAAAACTGATAAAAATAGAAGGAGCACAAGCAGCTAAATAATTTTTGATCAAAAAAGGGCAACAGCAACCACATTGTAGCTTTAAACAATTGTGCATGAGGCAGGGCATTGTGAACAAGCACACAGATGCGGGGTTGTTTGTTTTGCTCCACAGTTGCACAAGGTGGAGTATTCTTCTTGGTAGTGCCATTTTGCCAGGTTGTCTTTTCATCTGCCCAGTTCACTTCTAAGTCTGTTCAGGGACTTCCAAGTTGCCTATTCTTGGTTTGCCCCTGCACTAATTCTACAGTGTAGATGTACCATTGGTTTCTCTGTAGTTAGAGATCCCTGCAGTTTTTTTTATTATTGCAGGAAGATGGTTTGATATAATTATCTGTGGGTTACTATGCAATTGATTTCTTCTACAAAGGACTCCTTGCATCCTTTTATGATATCCCTTTAGTAGGAGCTGTAATGTGGAACAAGTGTTCAGCCTAGCTTACTTGAGGTCTTAATACTGTGTTCTGTTTCACAGGCCAGCATGCCGGGGGTCAGCATTACGAAGACAGATTATCTGCCATCCTCTTTTCCCCATGTAAGGAATCTATTTATAGTTGCGGATTGAGAGAACAGATGAAGGGATATATTTGCTCGCCTGTGCCATTTTTCACCTCTTGTATTCCACCTCTGACTGCTTGTGTGTACTATACCCACCCACCTGCATTATGTTCCTCTTGACAGGGTGACGAGTTTCTCCCAGTCCTTTCCAAAGGCTCTGAAAGGGGGTCTGGATTCAGTCGGCAGAATAATCTTGGACCTGGTACTGAAGTAAGTGATGTGCCCGTGCTGGCAGAAGTCAAATACCTCCAGATTGTTCTGCTGTATGTATATTCCCTCTGCCTATTGGCTTTTTGGCTTTTTTTGTTTAGCTGCCTGCTTTCCTTTCCATGTCCTATGTGTCTACAGTTCTCTCTAGCCTCATATAGCTCCTTCTATCTACAGCAGCAAAATAAATCAGGTGCATTTTGGAGAATTCCCCTCCTAATGCAACACCTATTTGTAATATAGCAGTGTGACGTATGATGGCCACACATTTCCCCTCCCCAAATTTGGAGTAGTAGGACAGCTTTTTCCCTGCTTTTTATTTTCAACTCTCCAATATACACTCAAAAAATAAAAATGAAATGTTGACACTTGCCACCCACCAATCTGTCTCACCCCACCCTTCACCCCCAATCCAGATAGAGATACTAGAAAAATACTTTTTTTGCAAAAAGTGTGGAACAAGAAGTGTTTTTTTAAAAAAAGACATTAAAGCCTAAAAGAAGCACTTCCACTGTTAAAACTGTCTTACGTTGTATGTTCCCACAGCACCAGAATAGAGGTGAGTATAGAAGTTTTTGGCATGTAGACAACTCCTCTGTGTGCTATAATAATACTAACACTAATAATCATCATCATCATCAGTCCTAGACACTTGGGAAGTGTCTGATGTGTGATCCAATTCAACAGCCAGCAGAGTGTCTGCTGTGGACTCATCTTGTTGTGTTTCAAATAATAATAATACTTCTGAAATCAGACAGACAGAGTTTTGGAGCACAATATTCCTGACCTCACAAACATGTTAAAAAACAAAGTATGGATCATCGATGTCTCAATCCCAGGTGACAGCAGGATTGAAGAGAAACAACTGGAAAAGCTGACACAATATGAGAATTTAAAGATCGAACTGCAAAGACTCTGGCACAAGCCAATAAAGGTGGTCCCAGTGGTGATCAGCACACTGGGTGCAGTGCCTAAAGACCTTGGCCTGCACTTAAGCACAATTGGTGCTGACAAAATTACCATCTGCCAGCTGCAAAAGGCCACCTTACTGGGATCTGCACGCATTATTTGCTCATACATCACACAGTCTAAGAGCCGTCGCAAACTAGGTTCCTGCGGGAGAAAACCTTGCTAGCAAGTCCCTGACGTCATGAGCCTGCGCCTCTCTCCCCGCCCCTTTCTCCGCCCCTTTCTCTTTGCCAGCGTGGTTTTTCCTTTGCTAGGGCAGCATTGCCCGCATTTTCTCTCAGTTGAATTCTGCCAACTGAGAGAGTATGCTGGCAATGCTGCCCTAGCAAAGGAAAAACCACTCTCGCAAGGAGAAAGGGGTGGAGAAAGGGGCGGGGCGAGAGGCGGAGTCTCGTGACGTCAGGGACGTGCTAGCAAGGTTTTCTCCCTCAGGAACCTAGTTTGCGACGGCTCTTAGACACTTGGGAAGTGTCCGACGTGTGATCCAGTACAACAGCCAGCAGAGTGATCTTGTTTGCTGTGGAGTCATCTTGTGTTTCAAATAATAATAATAATAATAATAATAATAATAATAATAATAATACATTATTTATATTCAGCCCTATCTCCCTGGGACTCATATTTCAATATTTCAATAACACATTTCTCTACCCGTGTTCTTTTCTGTCTCAATTGTTCTCCGCCTTTCTCTGAGGCTGAATCTACACTGCCATACAATCCAGATTATTAAATCAGATAATCTGATTTATCTGCTTTGAACTAGATTATATTGTCTATACTGCTATAATCCAGTTCAAATCAGACAATCTGGATTTTATATGGCAGTGTAGATGGGGCCTAAGGCTTTTCTTCCCCTACCAGAAACTGCAAACAAAGATCTCCCATTTTTCTGTTTTTTTTTTTTTTTGTATCACCATCTGGTGTCTTAGTATTCTCTTTTGTTCTTACTCTCTAACCACCATCCACCTGCACCTTCCATTTCCTTCTCCACTCTCCATCCTTTACTATGCTTTCTCTGTGGTGCTTCAGCAGCTCTCAGGATGAGGTCTTCACTTATTATCACCCTCTTGCTTCTCTACAGGAAACTCCACCCAGTGCAGAGGTGCCAGGCCCTCTGAGCCACTCTCAGTACCAAGGGCTTCAGAGGCAACCTCAGACGCGGACCAGCCTTCTAGGACGGGAATATGTGGGCAACAAGGTATGCCTGAAAGGCAATCTCAAGGCCTTACAGTTTCATCACAGCTCTTTAACCCATAAGTCTATTTGCTCTGTCCATCTGGTTCCAAGTCCTTCTTTTTTATTTTCATGGCTTCACACGTAGGAGCTAACAGGATTCAGCCACAATAACCTCAGTTATGTGACACCAGCGTATGATCCTAATCATGCCAACAGGTTCCTGACTAGCTACAATTCCAAGTGAGTCTGTTTGGTTCCTTTTGACATCCTATATTTAGGGCGATAACACTCTCAGTGTTAGAGTGATAACACTCTTTCTATATAAAAGCACTATTAATGTCCTTTAATATGTGGAAACCTTATGGTTCACTTGTTTGTGTAGGTATTAGCTTGTTGTATGTAAGAACTTTGGAGAGATCTTTGAGGCAGCAGTAGGGTATACACCATTCCTGGGTCTGCGGGTTGATGTGTGACTTGCATGTACAAAAATAGATCCTCACATGGTATTGTAAGTAGCCACAAAAATAGATACTCACATGGTATCGTAAGGAGCCATGGTAGTGCAATGGGTTACACTCTTGTGCCGACTGAACTGCTGACCTGAAGGTTGGTGGTTTGAATCTGCGAGATAGGGGTCAGCTCCCGTCTGTCAACTCCAGCTTCCCATGCGGGGACATGAGAGAAGCCTCCCACAAGCATCCCCTGGGCAATGTCTCTGCAGATGGCCAATTCTCTCACACCAGAAGCGACTTGCAGTTTCTCAAGTCGCTTCTGATACAATTAAAAACATTGCATCATAGGGCCTTGGGTGCTTGGCATTTTGTAGGAACTGTATACAAGTAACTATTTGCTTAGGAAAGAGGAGCCTGTGTGGATTTTGTTAGCCATGCCATAACCCACCTCTTATTTTCCACAGGTTTTATGAAAACATACCAAAGGGCGTGGACAGGGAAGGCTGGACACGGGGAGGGATCCAGCCACAGCAGGCAGGGGGGTTCGCTACCAACAACCATGCCACCGATTTAGGCACTGATCCCAATGCCACAGAGACCTTGAGGACTGTTCACCCCCATGTTGGAAGGTAACACTCATTGCATTTGTTTGTGCTGTTTCTTTGTCCTTCCTCTGTTCCTGCTCTGGGATGCCACTTGCAATGCCTATTCTCCACTCTTCTCCCTCATTCCAACTGGCATGCCATTTTCTGCTTTGTATTGTGTTCTCTCCTGCAATTACAGGACCATCACAACCGTTGATCCATTTTATCGTGATTCTCCCCACGACCGCCGCTTCACAGCTCTCCATCAGACAACTGTACCCAATTAAGTAAGGGACATCATCCATTTTTTCCTTAGGGCGGTAGTATAACAGTGCTAAGCATAATAGGGTATCTGTCTGGACACCTTGCGTAAAGACAAGGTGATCCTGTGTGTTACTTTTTGTATGATTCAGCAACTATATGATAACTGGGCTTTAGGGCTTATTGGATGTAATCCTGGTCTCATTTCCTTTTCCAGGAATGCATGCAAAACAAAAACCCCTCATTTTTTTCTCTCTAAAGCAAATGTGCAGAGGAGCAGCAAAATTCTTCCTCTAGAATTTGCCTTGCATTAGTGTTCTTGGGAAAGGGAAATGAGACATTTTACTTGTATATAATCTTTCCTACCACTCAGCATTTACCCTTTCTCTGTTTTCTCTCTCTTTGCAGCCTCTGCTCTGAATTATGCAGCTCCTTTGAACTTCAGGTCTACATCCCACTGGCTAAAGAAAAACACCAGTGATGATGCTCAAAAACTTTAATCTCAAAAGTTTTTTTGTTTTCAACGAATTAAAACATACCTTACTGATATATCTGATGTCACAAACACTGTCAAAATGGATGAAGGAAAATCTTTAGAAGCTGGAGTAAATAAGGTTTTTGGGAAGAATTTGGGAAGACGTTAAGACTTGGATCATAAGCAGGAAATGGGGAAGAATGACAGTGTGGCTTTATATACCATGTGATAGATGTAATACAGTTTTAAACATTTAGGTATATTATAGGTAATCAATTTGTCTCTCCAATTTTCAGTTTCATCGCTAAATTTCTCCACTCTACTGTTCCCTAAGATCAAAGAACAATATCACTATCTTGGATTAATATCTCACCTATCTAAGAGGCATACAGTGCTTGTGAGCTGCTTGACTATTATTTATTTATTTATTTACAGTATTTATATTCTGCCCTTCTCACCCTGCAGGGGACTCAGAGTGGATTACAATGTACACATATATGGCAAACATTCAATGCCAAAGACACACAACAGATATAGACAAATGGTCAGAGGCTATTTAACTTTTCTGGCCACCAGGGAAGCTGTCGCTTTCCTCATCCATCTGTGACACTGATGAAGTACTTCCGCATTCCCCCATTCCCCGCATGCTTTTTGCTGGAGTGCTTTGCTGGAGTCTTTGTTATGGCCTCGTAAATTAGTTAAATTTGCCTCCCCACACATAGGTCATACCTCATTTTCCTACTTGACAGATTCAACTGTCTTTTGGGTTGCAAAGGTCGACAACAAGCTACACAATTGGTCGGAAGCTCACTCTGACCCGGGCTGGCTTCGCACTCATGACCTTATGGTCAGAAGTGACCTTAATGCAGCTGACACTCAGACAGCTGTGCCACAGTTCCCACTTACACTGCCATATAATGCAGTATCAATTGCTCCTCTGTCTGTACAGAACTTCATTTTTCAGCAACAGCACTGTAAAAATTGTTTTGTCTGACAGTACAAGCTGGCTCACTGAAATGGTGGGAATTGTGTAGCCCTCTAGATGTTGTCAGACTGCTAATTCCAATAGGCCTTGCTAGCATAAGGAATGGCGAGACATACTGAGAGCTGCAGTTCAGCAAGAGCTTGAGGACCACACAATTCCTTCCCCGGTGTTACATTTTCTAAATGGTATTATTTAGTAATATGTTAATTCCAATATTGTGGTATTAGCCTATGTGACTGTATGATATTCTCTGTCTTTGTAAGTATGAGTTTAATATCAGTTAAACACACACATAGAGGATTCCTCGTACCCCTGCAAGTTGTGATGAAATATCATGCAACAAAACTTTCATATGCGCCCTTATGCTATGATACACCAATTCATCAGCTTACGTAGTCAGTAGGATCCTGCTGCTTTCATTCAATGAACATTCACACAGTTGAGAGAACATTGTGTGGTGTGAAACTAACAGAAGGTGCATGCTGAGCTGGAATTCCCTGCATCCTTCCATTATCTAATGATTCCTTATAGCAAAGACCATTCTCCCACATATGCCCTTACCCCACCATCACACGCATGGTTACATGAACTCAGATTCACTTTCCCCCCTTTTCCAGCATGGAACTGACACCTTGGTGTCGCTTCCCGTTCAGGTGCAAGGCACACCATCTCAGCTTTTGTTCTCAGTTTTCTATCCAGTAATAATTGGTGCTATAGTGTGCTCTCTTCCATTTTCCATTTCTCACATTTCTCTCTGTGGATGAGTTTTCACTCCTAGTGAATGTTTCATGAGCTGGTGGCGCAGGTTGCTCTGACACTGGAAAAATACTTCTCGGTGCCGCACACAGCAGCTTCACGTTCAGGGTAATGCTATCTGGCACCCAATCAGCTTTCCACTGTGCCCTGGAATGTGATAACATATCTGATGTATTCAAACTGAAAGGCTCTACTATTTTACCCAGCAAACCCTACACTGTTGTCCTAGAGCTTGCTTTGCATCTAGTCGCAACCTGGAATGCATTTGTTGCTTGATGCTGAAACATGATTGATTCAAAGATGAGGCATATGGGTGCATAAACAGTTAAAAAGCCAGCTTAATTATACTTTATAAGGAAAAGAAAGTACCTCTATTTAGAAACCATCAATTTCCCACCCTAAGTACTGTTTGGCCGCCTCTGCAGACATATGTGGTGAATTTAAAGTCAGCATTTGCAAGCAAATATATGCATTATTTTAATTATTTGGGATGCCATTAAAATTAACCTTTATTGTGAGTCCCACTTTCTAAATCTTGTTTGTCAAAACTGATCTGAAATGTTTCTTGCTGTTTAGGTTTTCTGAGGCTGGGAGTGTGTAACTCCCCTAAGGTCACCCAGTGGGTTTCTTTCCATGGTTGAGCTGGGAATCAATCCAGGTCTCCAGAATCATAGTACAACACCCAAACCACTACAACAATGTCTAGATTGTTGTGATTTGACTTCACCTTTGAAGCTGTATGCTGCTAAATGAACTTTGTAAGCCATTTCTTTCTGCTATTTGCTTCCACCTATGACCCTGTTTGAAGAGAGTTCCTAGTAGAGCTGGGTAGTCAATACCCATCATTTTTCTCTTCTAAATCTTAGCATCTCCATCTTTGTGTACATCCTGTATAATTACACTCTCTACCATGCTGTTCTTGCATACCTAATTTGCTATCTGGGCCTCTCTCTCTGCTTTTTCCCTCCTACTGAATATCTGTGTTTATATTTCCCCAGATGGATTAGCTGCATTTTTGAAGATAAGCATGCCTTGATATTATTGAGTGAGTAGGGGTTCTTGTCCCAAATTAGATTTTTGCTCAACCTGCTTGTGGGTGGATATGGAGGTGTGCCTTCCATATTTGCACAACCTGTATATCTACTGGCTGACGGACGTGGTTACCTGAAAAACGGCCCACTGTTTCCTGACAATCCTCATAGGATGTCATGTTAAAGCTTAGAAAGCATAAATGGGTGCAGATTAAATCTGTGACATCAGCTGATAACTGACTCAGCCGAAGACAAAGAAACCTGCATGCAGCTTTGAAAAAAAGAATCCTATCACCATTATAACCATCTGGAGAAAAATTAATTTAGAGTTAGTGTCACTCATTATGATGGATACATAACTGAGGGAGTGATGGTACCAAAATAGCTCACTTACATAGGGGTGTACTTGGTGTTTGCTTCTGGGATCATAGTGGCTGGAGCCAACTGTGCTAAATTCTTTCTCTTACTCTGATCTCATCTACACTGCTATATAATGCAGTTTGAAACTGCATTACATTGTCTGTGTGGAATCATATAATGCTGTTTATCTGCATTGAACTGCATTTTATGAGTTTCTTTATTTACAGTATTTAAATTCTACTCTTCTCACCCTCTCACCCTGAAGGGTATTCAGAGCGGATCACAGAACACATATATATCAGGACATTTATACTGACCATATAATGCAGTTTCAAATGGCATTATGGCAGTGTAGAAGAGGCCTTACTCTCATTCTGAGTCTGATTTGCTTGTCAGTAAAGTCAATGGAGAAGTGCCGTAATTGGTAATTTCTGTGGGAGCTAGATCAAGATGTTAAGAGTACCGTTTGTCTTAACTGCCAAGTGTGCATGTTCCGCAATTGTTAACCATTTATTTATGCATATGTTATTCCTGAATATTAGGCAGATGCCAAACTTCCTTTCTATAATGAAAAATATGCTTTTTGCAAAACACAGAAGTCCTTGGCCAAGGACTCCCTATTGAGCACCAACAGCCGATTTGTGCCATAGATACAAAGCTGAAGTGTTGCTTACAGTACTGTGTTGCAGTGGGTTGAGTGCTTGTATAATAGTGTAAGAGTCACAGCAAGCTTTTCCAGGACACAGTAGTGGTTGTGGAGGCAGCCTGCTGTGTCTTGTGCTTTAATGAGCTATTTTGGGATGAAAGAACTGTTTTGTTGTTTTTATGCCGAACATAACTCTGTGTTACCAGACGCCAGGGACATACACTTCATGTACACTCATGCCTTACTTCATGTCTGAACCATTTTAGGATTGGTACTTCTTGGAGACACTGCCTTCCATCATGAGACACTTCATGCTGGAGTTGGTCCTGTGAAGGGTGTTGTATTATTTGTTCTTCTCACAAAGCATTCATGCACCGCAAGAACTACTTTCACAGCTAGTTTGTGCAGAATTCTTTGGGCAGTCAGCTTAGTATGTGGCATCACAGGTGGAAGTATCTGGCAAAATTTGGAGATAATGTAATGATGAACCATTGTAACAATGGACACTTGGGCCTTAAGTCAATTTAAGAGTAGTCTAAAGGAATCAGTGGGAACTGATCTAGGACAGATACCTTCTGGGAATGCCCTAGATTAGGGCTTCTTAAACTGGGTCTTGACCCCAAGTGGGTTCCCTCAGCTCAGTGGTTCTCAACCTGTAGGTCCCCAGATGTTTTGGCCTACAACTCCCAGAAATCCCAGCCAGTTTACCAGCTGTTAGGATTTCTGGGAGTTGAAGGCCAAAACATCTGGGGACCTACAGGTTGAGAACACTGCACGTAGCTCAATATTGGAGTCTCAATTTTTTTCCTAAATGTCACCTGGTGGCTCTTTTAGACATTTACACGGATCTGTTGTACAGTGCTTTTGAGATTGCTGTTTATGTATTGTGTTTTATTTTTGATTTGGTTTTTGTACTGTGTTTTATTTTCTGAAAGCCACTCCGAGTCCTGTTTGGAGAGAGGGGGTGGGATATAAATAAAGTTTATTATTATTATTATTATTACATGGACTCTGCAGAAGATGCTTCCGCTGTACTTCACAAAAAGGAAAATCAGTTTGTGTAGCAAGTCTTGCAAAAGCTGATGTGTTATCATTGACTGCTTGGTTTTTATACCTATTTTATATATCTGGATCACGTAAAAAATTCTTAGGCTGAAAGGGATCATGAGTGGAAAATTTTAAAAAGCCCTGCTCTAGATGAATTTTCTGCATTGGCCGGGAGGTTGGCATTAGTCCTTCTGACTCTGATTCTGTGAAATGAATACAGTACAGGCAGTCCCCGAGTTACAAACATCTGACTTACAAACAACTCATAGTTAGGAACAGGGGTGAGACAACAGGAATCTACCCCTAAGAAAGGAAATTATCTCCTGGAAGAGTTATCATGGGGAAAGGGTATCTTTACTTAAGCATTTTCACCAATCCTTGTTTCCACAACAAGCCACATTCTTCAAAATCCAATTATCGCAGGGACAGAAAATGAGGTGAACAGGGGAACACACCCTGTGGAAGTGAACGATTTCTGCCCCTCCAAACATTGTTGGGACTACAAACTCTTACATGCAATTTGTGGATAATGTGGATTGAAAACTTGTAATGTGATGACAGCCACAGGTTCGTTGCCTCAGGATTACAGGGGGCTTGTGACTGTCAGTACTTTTTGTGTGAGAGAAGGTTCTTTACAATAGATGTGGGCAAACAATGGCCTTCCAGATGTTGGGCCGCAAGTCCCATGTACATTGCAATATAACATTTTATCTTGCACATCTGGCCCGCCCTTTCTGTTTGATTTTTATTATGTTGTTTTGCACTGTTTATTTTGTTACATTATGCATTTTGTTGTGTTTAATGTTCTGTTGTTTTGTATCTTATTTTGCTGCATTATTTTTGGGCTTGGCTTCATGTTAGCCACCCCGAGTCCTCCTTGGGGAGATGGTGGCGGGGTATAAATAAAGATGATGACGACTATTATTATGTAAGTTCCAACTGTACAATATGGTTGGTGTGGACGCATATAATGCAGTTCAATGCAGATATATGCATTATATGGCAGTGTAAAGGGGCTTTAGTGGTTCTGTGGCTAAGCAGGGACTGAAACAGTAGTCTCCAGAATCATCATCCAGCACTCAAACTTTCCCAAAACTTGTGTTGGCTTTGAGACTTGGGGTGCATCTACACCAGTGGTTCCCAGCTATTTTTTGACCAGGGACCACCTTGACCAGGGATCACTTTGACCAGGGCCCACTCTGCTCATTACATATATGGCACTGTATTTAAGCTTAGAGCAATGCTTCCCAACCTTTTTTTTTTTTGACCAGGGACCACTTTGATCAGGGACTACTCTCCAACATTAGTACCAAAAGGATTCCAAATCAGTTTTTGATCAACTTTAGATTCGGTTTGGTTATTTGGGATGCTGATTCAGAAAATTGCATTGGTTAGACCATATCAGCTTAAGTTTCTGATACAGAACATATGCCATGGTCAGCGACAGGGGAGTGACAGGTGGTGCAAAAGGAGCAGACGTCACTACCTCTGAGGATGCTTTCCATAGATGCAGGTGAAACGTCAGGAGAGAATGCTTCTAGAACATGGCCATATAGCCCGAAAAACCTACAACCCAGAAATAAAATAAATAAAATATAATAAATAAATAAAAAGGAAGGAGACTCAGACCAAAATTTTGTCCTTACAGGCCATTGGTGGTCCATGGCCCACAGGTTAAGAACTTATAGAATCATGTTATCCAGTAGTCACCATCTACTCGCTCACAGAAAAAACATATTTAATAAGCCTTGGTACTTTAAGAGGGTTTCATGAGACCAGTTGCTCTCCTTGCAGCAGTGTAGTAATGCTGAGGCCGCGGACCATGTTTTAGTCCTTGCGGACCACTGATGGTCCACAATGGACCACAGGTTGGGAACCACTGATCTACACTGCAGTTTGACACCACTTCTAACTGGCATGGCTCAAGTGCTATAGGATCCCAAGAGTGGTGGTTCTAGGTCTTCCGCCTCCTCTGCCAAGGAGTCCTGCTGACTTTCCAAGCTACAACTCCTAGGATCTCTAACATTGAGCCATGGCAGTGAAACTTGCATGAACTCTGCGGCGTAGAGATGCAGCCTTCTAAGACTGAGATGTTGCTGGGGCAGAAGCCTTAACAGAGCTGCTTAAACCGGGGAAAGGGCGCGAAGAGCCGGCCTGGGGCTCCGCGAGCCTTGGCTGAGCCTCTCAGAGAAGCCTCTGCCACTGAAACGCCCTAGTGGCGCGTGGCAGCCCCGCCCCCTCGAGGGGGTGTGTCGGCGGGAGGGGAGGGGAGGGGGCGGGGCTTGCAGCAGGCATGCCAGCGAGGAGCCAGGCGCGCGGGGAAGGAAGGAAGCCACGCCCACCCAGCCCGCCCCGTCCAACCCGCCTGGCGCTCCCATAGGCGGGCGGTCCCGCGTGGGGGTTGCCATGGCGACGAGTCGCTAGGCGCCCGGCTCTTTCTCTCTCTCTCTTCGCTCTCTCTCTCTTTCTGTCGTGTGTGGGAGCCGAGTTCAGAGCTCGCAGGGGGGCCCGGAGCGAGAGGCGAGGGAGCCGGCGAGAGGAGCAAGAGCAGGGTCCTCGCCCTCGAGGGTGAAGGGTGGGTTGGGAGGCAGAAAGGGCGCCGCTCTGGGCGTTGAGGCGGAGCTGCTGCCTGGCCTGGCCTGCCTTTGGCCTGCCCTCGAGGTCCAGGGGCCCGGGGGCGCCTCCAGGACCCTGCGAGCACCGCTGGTTTGAGGTCAAGGGCCAGGAGGAAGCAGCCCTGGCAGGCAGCGGGGCCAGCAGCGCCCTCCACCCCACGGCACGAATCCTGCCCCCGCCAGGAGGCCAGCCCCGAGGGCACAAGGGGGGGCCAATGCCATGTCTCCTTGGAGCCCGCCCATGGGCCGGGACTGTGGCCCTTGTCGTGCCAGTGGCCTCCCCGGGCTCTGAGGATGGGCAGTGGGGGCTCCTCAGGCCGGGAGGAGCGGCTGCCTTCGTCGGCTGAGGAGCAGCTGAGCTGCGGGGACCAGATGCTGGAGCTCTCCGGGCGCCACCTGAAGAGGGTGCCCATCCCGGTGTGCTCCCTCAGCAACTTGCAGAAGCTGTACATCAGTGGCACCGGCATCACCGAGCTGCCCGAGGAAATTGAGGGGCTGCAGGAGCTGCGCATCCTGGCACTGGACTTCAACAAGCTGGAGGAAGTGCCCGAAGCGCTGTGCCGCCTGCCCCACCTGACCCGCCTCTACCTGGGCAGCAATCGACTCTTTGGCCTGCCCGCAGAATTCTACCAGCTCAAGACCCTCCGTTGTTTGTGGATCGAGAGCAACTACCTGTACCGCTTCCCCCGGGCCTTGCTCCAGATGCCCGGGCTACAGTCCCTGCAGATGGGCGACAACCGACTCAAAACGCTTCCCAATGGCCTACCACGCATGAGAGGGCTTCGGGGACTCTGGCTATATGGGAACCGCTTTGATGAATTTCCACAGCCTTTGCTTTGCATGACCCAGCTTCACATCATGGACCTTGACCGCAACAAGCTGACAGAGCTTCCCGACTTGAGCCACCTGCGGCGCCTTCGGCTCTTCTCCTATGACCATAACCCTGTGGAAGGCCCCCCAAATGTGGCTGACAGTGTCGTGGTGGTGGGTGAGGGAGCCCAGGAGTTCATGGAGGCCCGGGAGGAAAGACTACAGGCCCTTCGGGAGCAGGAAGAGGAAGAGCAGGAGGAGATTGAGTCTGAAGTTCTGCAAACCAACCTGAAAAATGACTCTTCCATGTTGGATGATGGGGAGGGCAGCTTTTCGGCTCTGGAATGCTCTCCAGAAGAGACATGAAACAGGACATATTGCTAAAAATAAACCGTGTGGATATTGATAGGCTTTTGAATGTACACATACCTTTCAAAGAATTGAGAGCTGGACACTGTCAGTGGACTCAGAAACTATGGTTTTGGAGGCAGGATCTTGAGCAATTCTTGAATATGGCAGTTGCCAGCCCATTGCAGAGAACATAGAATGGCAAATCCCGGCTCATGCCATTGTACTGAATTATGGATAACTTCATTCCTTATGAACAACCTTCCAAATTCCAGGATATGAGGGACAGAGTGGGTGGCATGGATGAGATGTTTGCGCAGTGGATAATTCCATTGTGTGTTGTCTTTGAAACAGTTGTCCTCAACTGAAGACATGGATAACGGTCACGTTATGGCAAAAGCAGAGTATGAAATAGATATTACTTTTGTGGCAAGCAGGTAAAATCCTACTCTGGAGTATTACAGTGAGTCTCAGCAACAAGACAGGATAAAGCCATCATGTTTATTTATTTTCCCCTATCCTCAGATGTTGGCTGGGAAAGAGGGGAGCTGCTGAGCTGATAGCGTGAATGTAAAATCTTCTTTCGTCCCATGAATTTTAACCTACTACTGGAATGAGATTTGGAGAAAAGCTCACCCTGACTGCTTCTTCCAGCTGTCAGGTTTGAACTCTTGTTTGTGCAGTGCTTTGCCTGCGCTCTTTGTATGGTGGGAAAAGAGCTGTGCCTGCTGCTTCACTGCTTTCCTGGACTTTCAATTCCCTTAAAAGGGCACAGAATCAAAAGCGATGTGACCTGGGCCATTGCAGACTCGTGTGGATCGTAGATAGTAGAGTTGCAGCCGCTAGACTTTTCCCTGTTTTGCAGGGTGGCAGGTTCATTCTGGTGTGGGACTCTCTGGCTAGATTTATATTAAATCTAAGCAATAAAAGCACAGAAAGCGGAGCGAGAGGGCTGAAGTGGGCACAGCGTAGGGGGACACAAATTCTCAGGGAGATTGCTGGAGAAGCAGGAGACCAAAGCTGCTGGGTGGGCTGGGGCTATTTTTAAAGAGTGTTGTAAGTGAAATTATAACACCTGGTGAAAGCAAACAAGTTTCTCTGGCATTTGTGTTATTTATAAAAATCCTCTTTTTCTGGTTTCTTAACAAAGACCCATTTGTTTTTGCTGCTTTCTCTGTCTCTATTTCTCTTTCCCCCTCAGCCTCCCTCCCTTCTTTTTCTCACGTTGTTCCCTCCTCTTGTCCTCTTTTCACTGCTAACCACCACTGTTTCCTTTCTCCTCTGCTCCATAACACACCTCAGCTGTGTTTGATCTCTCCTTGGACTGATTTTGCTTCATTTGGTCCCGTCGCTACATTGGGAGGACATGTTCCCTGAGCACTGCTAAAATAAACATCTTGGTGTTGGATTTCTTTAAGTGAAATTATGATTACATATGTCATAGCTTTTTATTTTATTAGAAAAAGCACAGGTAGCTAAAATTCTAAATTTTGCATTAGTGGGAATGCCAATGTTGTTGTTGTGTGCCTTCGACTTGTTTCCAACTCATTGAGTCCTTAACTACAGGAAAGGAGATTCCATCTGAACATTAGGAGGAACTTCCTGACTGTGAGAGCTGTTCAGCAGTGGAACTCTCTGCCCCGAGTGTGGTGGAGGCTCCTTCTATAGAGGCTTTTAAGCAGAGGCTGGATGGCCATCAGTTGGGAGTGCTTTGAATGTGATTTTCCTGCTTCTTGGCAGGGGATTGGACTGGATGACCCACGAGGTCTCTTCCAACACAATGATTCTATGATTAAGGTGAACCTATCACAGTTTTCTTGTAAGATTTGTTCACTGGGGTTTGTCTTTGCCTTCCTCTGGGGCAGAGAGAGTGTGCTTTCCCCTAGGTCACCAAGTGAGTTTGCATGACTGTGTGGAGATTCAAAAGCCTCCAACACTTACACTGCTACACCATACTCCTACCGTATATTAGGTCAACCAAAAAGCACTTTTTATTACAATTTGTTTCTGATATATCTGCAATGCCCTTATTTCATGTTCTTTTTTTCTTTTTCAATACACATCCTTCACTGTACAGCCAGTTTTACTATTTCTGATAAGAGTGGAGAGACTTTGTCTTATTCTGAACATTTTTTCATAGACACTGAAATGCAAAGTATGAGAGTCACTCTTTTGCCTTGGATTGTTTACAGATTGCTGATTCATTCAGAATGCTTTCTCACTTTTATCAGTTCAGCCGCATCATCACCATGTGTTTTTGCGAAGTTGTTTGCCACAGATCTGTGGTTGCACAGCTGGATGCTTCATGCACACCTTTTTTTGAAAGCTGCCGGCTGCTCTTCACAATTGAATGCCACAGCATTAGCAGCAATTTATTGTTAGAATCCAAATCTATTTTTAGCTTTGTAGAATTTACTGCAGTAGGAATGCCAGTTCCACGCATAGGCTCCTGTTTGCATTTTGTCATAACTAGCCGTAAAGTTGGTCAGAGATAGGCTGCACTTTAACTTGCCATCCCAACTAGGACAGTTTCTCAAAGTTCTTTCCCACCCCCTCATTGAGAGGCTTAGCAATTAAGTATTATTTTTATTGGATCCCCATCTTTGGTTCAAACTTCTGGAGATTAATTTAGGATTGCCAGTGTGGAAACAAGAGGGTGGATATGCAGAAGAGGGAGGTTCAGCATGTGTTCCTTGGTACCTGATACCATGACCTGATGAAGTTTTCTTTCATACAACCATTGAAGCTTATATTACCTCCAGTTTTCATTCTAGTAATGTTGTGACTATTAGTGCTGTTTTTCTGCATTGGCCTCACCACCATTGATGGAAAACCGCACAAGATCCTATAAAAGGTAAAAGTAAAGGTTTCCCCTTGACATTAATTCTAGTCATGTCCCACTCTGGTAGTTGGTGCTCATCTCCATTTCTAAGCCAAAGAGTTGACATTGTCGGTAGATGCGTCCAAGGTCATGTGGCTGGCATGATTGTATGGAATGCCGTTACCTTCCTGCCAGAGCGGTGATCTCACATTTGCATGCTTTCGAACTGCTAGGTTGGCAGAAGCTGGGGATAACAGTTGGAGCTCAGCCTGCTCTCAGGATTCAAACCACTTACCTTTCATTCAGCAAGTTCAGCAGCTCAGCAGTCTAACCCTCTGCGCCACTGGATGATCCACAGGATTTTATACAAGGGGCTCCACAAGATCCTATACAGTAGGCTTTTCCAGTGGTTGGTAGATACAGATTATTTTTTGGGAATGGGAGTTCTTGTTAGCTTGAGTTTAATAGTCAGCTCTTGTAGCTGATAAGTTTCTTTTCTAGAATGTTATAGAATCCTTATATCTTGGTAGGCCTCATATTTGTTCCTTGACAATTTCCCCATGTTTACCAAGCACTGAAAGCTTTAAACTATAATAAACAGTGGAGTCCCCGGTGGTGCAGTGGATTAAACCACTGAGCTGCTGAACTTGCTTACCAAAAGGTCGCAGGTTCTAATTCGGTGAACGGCATGTGCTCCTGCTGTTAGCCCCAGTTTCTGCCAACCTAGCAGTTAGAAAACATGCAAATGTGAGTAGGTCAATAGGTACTGCACCGGCGGGTAGGTAATGGCACTTCATGCAGTCATGCCAGCCATATGACCTTGGAGGTGTCTACAGACAACGCCAGCTCTTCGGCTTAGAAATGGAGATGCACACCAACCCCTAGAGTTAGATATGACTGGACTTAATGCCAGTGGAAAACCTTTACCTATAATAAACAATATGATCCTTAACATGCAGAGTCATATGTGTGCTGATTGCAAATTGGAATTGCAAGAAGGAATTCCGATTTACAGCAGTGCACATATTTTTGACTTTCAGGTTGCTTCCTCATTAGAGCTTTTTAATAGTGCTGGGACATTGTTTTTCTGCAGTCTGCTGAATGTAAACACTACCTTGTGGTACAGGTTGAGTATCCCTTATTTGGAATACTTTAAAACCCAAAATTGTCAATTTGTATGGCTAATATAATGACACCTTTGCTTTCTGCTTTCATGAACAAAATTATTAAAAATATGGTGTAAAATTGCCTTCAGGTGACGTCTGTAAGGTGCATATGCGACAAATGAAGTTTGTGCTTCAGCATGGGCCCTATCTCCAGGATATCTCTATGTGGGTATTTATAAATACAGATATTTCAAAATTTAAAAAAATCCCAAATACTTTTGCTTTTTGGATAAGGGATACTCAACCTACTGTGCCATCCATCAAGACCCATCTTTCTGGTAGAAATCGTTTTATAGTGTTTACAAAGAGCTTAAAGTAAATCCTGTTCAGTAAATGTATCCTGTACCTTTAATTAGTGGCTACCTTTTTGAGGATTCAAATTCTATTTGCTCTGTTCATTATGGCCATGGCATTACTGATTAATTGCGCCTTAATCGGTCTCTTTCCTCACTGATACCTGTCGGTCGCTTTAACTGCTGATTTCACTAATTATTTGACTCTTCAAAAATATTTTGAACAGCATTACTATTCAGTTTTATGAAGAAAAGGAAAATTAATGTGGGAAAGCAGAATTTAAAGGGCTTCCTGGTGGGGAACAGGATCTCATTTATTAAAGGGCAGTTCATTATTTATTTGGGCTCTGGCCACACAGAACAGAAAACAACTAGAAGCAAAAGCTACAAGGAAAATCCTCATTAAAGCCACATTAGTGCTGAAATACCTTAATAATACTTTGCTTGTTCACAGAGGAAGCTTAATGTCGATCTTTGAAAAATTAATTATGCTTTTTTAATTAAGAAAATTGTTAAATCAGATTTCAAAAAAAGGACAGGCGGACAACACAGAGGACATTGTAATATTATGAATGGGCAGTATCATCTAGATTCTTTTTTTTTTAAGTCAGTGGATGAAAGATCATTCCTGGCTTAATGCTTAGTGTGGAAGCAACTGTAGTCTTTCCCATGACACATTACAATGTTAAAACAATAAGTCAATTGTTATTATTACCTGCCAATAAATTGACTCCAACCTATAGCAACCCTCTGAAAGAGAGACCTCCAAGTCATCCAGGTTTGGAGAACTCAGGGCTGTGACTTCCTTACTGAGTCTCATGTGCAATGTAGTCTTCCTCTTTTGCCTTTCACCTTATCGAGCATTAATGTCCTTTCTGATGAGTTGTATTTTCTTATGATATGGCGAGAGTATGACAGTCTCAGCTTTATCATTTTGGCTTCTAGGGAGAAATAAGGCCTGATTTGTTCTAGGACTCGACAGTCCAGCGTATCTGCAGAATTCTCCTCCAGCACCTTGTCCCAAATGAGATGATGCTCTTCGTATCAGCTTTGTTCACTGTGAATTTTCACAACCAACATAGAAATTGGAAATACAGTAGCATGGTCTTCTAGAATGACTCTACAGTAATTTCTGGAAGAAGTCATTAATTTCAGTAGGGTTTGCTATTATCTAGTGTTTCCTGTTTCCTGTTTCCGTGGTTACTTCAGGAATGGTAGTTCATGAACACGTATGGGGTGTGTGTATGTCATACTGTACTTCAGTGTATCCAGACAGATTGATGCAGTTGTCCAAAGAAAGAACATTCTGGATCTGTGCTGCGAAATGCAGGTTACTTCTGCTTAACACTTTGTGGCTGCTGAAGATGTTTTTCTTCAGTGGAAATCTCTAGTAGAACTCATAGGCTCTGGGTTTCCTTCATTGTCACTGGCTTCAGCTAACATTCAGGAGGTACAGAATGGGCCACAGCACGTTATTTAATTTTCTTTTAATCGTTGAAGGAATGATACAATTATAGTTTTTGAACATTCCTTTTAGAAAATAAAAATTAACATCTTTTTATCTGCAATATCTTGCATTTTGGGGGGATGGTGGCAATGGCAGTCAGAATATTTGCTTCCCCCCCCCCCCCTTCAACTGCCAGTTTCTAAAAACTAGACACCCTGGGATGGTCGAACAAATATTGGGGGGGTTGCAGTTGAATTCAGCAGAACTGTTTCTGTGTTTAGTCTGCAGCATAGCCATACCTAGGATCTTGCATGTTGTCTTCACAGGACACTACTATGACAACAGCACCTCTTTCCTATCACTCCTCATTAATCTTTGTAATCCATTGTATTAGATGTTAAAATGACTAAGTCACTCATATACCAGGCCTGTAAGAATCCTTGTTAAGACTCTGAGAGCCTTATTCCAGTGTGACTCATTTTGGCTGTCATCATGTTAACCCCCCACCTGAGCAATACTATCTTCCCCTCCTTATCTCGGTCTCTCCCTTTTAGCATCTCACATTTTCTGCTTCCTTTCAGGGAATCCACCTGCTAATTAATACTCCTTACCAGGATCTATACATGTGACTGGCTTTGTGCTCCTTTCCACGACAAATAATTGTTTTGATGGCATTCTGTGTTGAAAGCCAGAGAAGACATTTTCTTAGAACGATATAAACTTTAATGGTTTCATGATTAACTTGCAGGGGCTTCCAGATAGTACCATCATCCCAGAGACAGTGCTCAGTTACTTGACATTTCCACTTTGACAAACAGGCAGTAAGAAAAAACACAGGAGCAGCAACAGGAAAACATGGGAGGGCTACATATGTAAGAAGTTGAGTATTTCCAGATACCATTATCTTGCTTCATTTCCTGACAGGGGTTCAGATGTTAACATCCTCTATAGCTAATCCTTGTGTGGTTTTTCACTGCTTCTTCCATTTTTCATCAGAAAAGTCTTAGGGAGGCAAAGGACATAAGTCAAGATTTTAGTGGCAAACCACCTGTGCAAAAGCTGTAGTACTGGGATATCCCTTTCCTCAGGTTGGGAGACAGCAGCAGCAGTCATCATGGCAGGAAAAGGAGGTAGTTGGCTTTGAGCTGGCTTTTTGTTAAATGCCAAGCTTTTAAGAGAAAGGCAGCACAGAGCTCCCCCCCCCCTTTTTTGTGTTCTTTTGCTGCTCCCCCTGTTTTTAAGCAACTATGGTGGAGGTGGTATAGGGATCTTGGCCAGAGTTGCTAGCAGAAGGAGCACTTGATTTGAAAACATTCATCATTTCGACAGCCCCTCTTCACAAATTTCCAGGAATCAGTCAGGACATGTTCTTTTGCAAATATCGCAGCGTTAACAGTGCTGTTATTCCACTTTAACTGCAATTACTGCCTTCAGCAGAATTCTGGGGTTTGCAGTTTAAGGAGAAATTAGCATTCTCTGCCAAAGATCTCTTAGGTCACACTAAACTATAAACACCAGGATTCCACCAGTGATAGCTATAGCATTTAAAGTGAAACAATTACTCTTGCTTTTGCCTTCATAGCACAGTTCTGTCCTGTCTCCGACTGAGATACTTTTCTCTAGTCTTTGGTGGCATAGCTCCCTCCTCAAGTTCCATCCTATTCAGGACGATCTCAGGTTATTTAGGGATGTGACACCACACCTTTACTGAAAACCACTCTTTATAATAAGGCTAGCATAACAATAGCAGTAACTATGTCATGATAATAAATCACATATTCAAAGGTGTAGCTTCGGGTACTATATATGAAACCCAGAAAGGCCTGTTTAAAATATGGGACATCTCTGTCTGTTGCAATAACTACTGGAATTTGCTTAAACTGTACTCGGGCAGCAAGGGAGGGTGGGTTGTCAAATGACAGAGACCGGTTTGTCACGCTTCACTATTTTGGGCATTAATCATAACTTATTCTGGGATAGTGAGAGAAGATGCAAGAGTCAGTTAACTGCCTGAGAGAGTTAACTTTCTATAGAATCCTAGAAATGAAACAAACGTTGGAGGTCATCTTGTTTAACCTTTTGCTCTTCGAGATTCTTTTCCTCTTTTAAAAACAATCCTCAGAGACTGAATATCTAAGATAATGTCCTTGTGCTAAGATTTTTCCCCATTCTCTTGGGGGTACTCTTGAGATCACAGATAACTTTCCTGATATCTATCAGAGGAGTTCATATCCTTCATTCCTAATTACTTGCTTATGTATTTGGACTTCCGGAACTGTCAAGCAACATTAGATTGCTTGAAAAGTGAAGTGTTCATTGACTGCTAGTATGCACATTTTTAAGAGCAGTGGTGGGGAGGGTTCAATTTGGGTGTAGCAGCAATATACTTGTTTCCATTTGCTTTTACTAACTATCATGTTAGGGCTTCCCAGCAGAAAGGAAATCTTCCTGTGAGAAAAGCAGGATTTGGAAGGGCACTGTGTAAAGAAAGCTACAAAATGATGAGACGAGAAGCAAGAGTTGCACATTATTACGTCTTTCCAGAAAAGCTTCAGAAATGTGAAATGTTTTATAAGCAGAGAAGTGGGCAGGGGAAACATAAGGAAAACTGGGCAAAGGCTGTCATACTAACTGGCTATATTAAATGTAATATATTGACATGGAATTACCATGGCAGCTCTTTGCAAGGCAAAAGAATACAAACAAGAATATTTTTCAGATGGCAGAGCACTGTTGAAGTCAGGGGACCATCTGTACCAACTTATTGGCAAAAAGAACATAAGCCTCTTGTACTTTTTTCAGAAGCAGTATTTGCTAAACTCATTTAGCAAATCTGGGAAGCAAAAGCGGAGATGTCCCATCTCTCCTTCAAACATGAGACAATGGTTTGCCTAATCTCTGGTGTGTTGGCATAGTGATAAATAAATGCTAGTCTGTAGATCTTATGTGGTTTGGAGATAACATAATGGCTGAAAATGCTCAATATCAACTGGAGGTGGTGTGAAAGAGTCATTGTCATGTTTGGTGGGTTTTTTCTTCCCATGGCCACATTATATCAGCTCTACCCAAAGCAGTTTTGAACATCACCTTCATTACTTTTAAGTTGAGATTCCTATGGAAAAGCTGACTTGCTTCGTCCTTAAGAAAGGAAATCAGATTCCTACCTCATAGAGCATGACATTCTCAAAAGGAACAGGTGAATAGATTCTTTCCCCATAGAAGTGTTCTGTAAATTTCTGAAGCATTAAGTTTTTGATGTGCTTGGTTTTATTCACACACAACATATACAGTAATTGAACTCCATCTTTTGTTTCCTCCTTGAGGGATAAAGTGTATTCAGTGAAAAATAAAACTCATATCATCTATAATCTCCTCAAAGATGAGAGAGCTGACCTGGCATGCCTCACTGAAATCTGGCTAGGAGATGATTGTGCTCTCAGCCAGGTACTGTGTCAGTGAGCAGGTGAGGGAAAGTGGGTGGGGGAGGGTAGCTCTGATCTATAAAGACCATCTTCACCTGACCTGATTACCTACTGGGAAGCTGAATCACATTGGGTGTGTGTACCTGAGTCTGAAAATCAGAGACAAACTGGGAATTCTGTTAGTGTACTGTCTACCCTGCTGCCTAAGAGACTCCCTGGTTGAGTGCATGGAACTAGTCTCTGAGATGTTGGAGTTGCCCAGACTTTTGCACTGGAGTCCAGTTTATCAGATGCAGCTCTGGAGTTCATGGTATCCATGGCAAACATGGGCCTATCCCAATTGGTTTCTGGACCTACGCATTCAGCATGTCATACCCTTGATGCAATTTTCAGCTCAGAACATATCATTCTGTGGGCAGAGGTGATCAATACCTCCGAGGTGTCATGGACAGATCACTTTCTGGTCAGGGCTAGTATCACAGCTACAACTTACCCCTGAAGGGGTGGAGGACCTATTCAAATGTCTTGTCCTCAAAGGCTAATGGAAACTTTGAGATTCTAGGAGGCCTTAGAGGGTGCTATGGCTGGCATCCCTGATGATCTTGTTGAATCCTTAGTCAATAAGTGGAATCAAAATCTAACCAGGGCTATTGAAACAATCGCTCCCAAACATCCTCTCCAACCTGTGACAAAATAGGCTCCCTGGTATATGGAAACATTCAGGGAAGGATGAATGAAATGAAATGGGAAGGATGATGACTAGTGCGCAGATGGTGAAAAACTAGACTTTTATGCGACAAGTCATGGTATACAGGGCACCTTTGCTCCTAAAAGGTGGCAATACATGCAGTGAATAAAGCTTTCTTCTCTGCACGCATTATGTCTGCAGATTCGTGTTCAGCTGAGCTGTTCAGAGTAGTGAGAGGCTTAACCCAGGTGCCCTCCCCTCCTAACCCTTTGCTAGAACCTTCAGTAGGCCACTGTGATGCTTTTAACAACCATTTTGCAGATAAATTCTCTCACATAAGAGTTGACTTAGATGATATCATTGGAGCAGAAGCTAACAACGAAGTGTCCAGTAACTCTGTGAGTGGGGTTACACTTGACCATTTTCAATTGGTGAGTACTGCCGATGTGGACAAGCTGCTAGGGCAAGTAAGGACAATCTGCTTTCTTGATCCTTGTCCCTCTTGACTAGTTGTCTACGGAGGAGATGCAATTCGATCTCAAATACAAGAAATTATTGATGCACTTCTCAGGGAGGGGAATTTCCCATCCTGTTTAAAAGAAGCAGTAATTGGACTGCTGCTGAAGAAACTCTTTCTGTATCTCCTGGACCTTTATAATTACAGACCAGTGCCTAACCTCCCTTTTCTGGACAAGGCGATGGGGAAGGCAGTCTTGGATGACACACACTTCCTCGACCCATTTCAAACCGGCTTCAGAACAGGATACGGAGTTGAAACTGCTATGGTCGTCTTAGTGGATGACCTCCATCTCAACACTGACAGGGGGGTTGTGTGCTTCTAGACCTCTCAGCACCCTTTGATACCATTGACAGTGATGTCCTTCTGGAATGCCTGGGTGGGGGTGTGATGCAGTGGGTCTGGTCGTATCTCTCAGGCAGGTTGGTGGTGCTAGGGGAAATCCAAAAAGGATTTGCTATATGGTACCCACAAGGTGCCATTCTGTCCCCAATGCTCTTCAATATTTACATGAAGTTCCTGGGGGAGAACATCTGTAGACATAGGGCAGGGTGTTATCAGTATGCTGATGACACCCAAATAAATTTCTCCATGCCTTTCAAAACAGCTTCAGCTAAGGACAGTGTGTCTTCTCTGAATGAATGCCCGGAGGATGTAATGGGCTGGATGAGGAAAAACAAATTGAAGTTGAATCCAGACAAAACAGAGGTGCTTGCCATCAAAGGTTCTTATCTAGGGATGGAGGTATGTAAGTTTTGGATGGGGTTACACTCCCCAAAAAGACTGTGTTTGTAGCTTGTGAGTGCTCCTGGATCCGTACATCCAAATGTCAGCCCAGGTAGATGAGATTATCAGGAGTGCTTGCTGGCAGCTTCAACTGATATACCAGCTACACCCCTTCCTAGATTTAGAAGACCTAAAGATAGCAGTGCATGTGCTGGTAGCACAAGGTTGGACTTCTGCAATTAGCTTTGCATTGGGCTACCTTTGTACCAAGTTCGTAAACTCCAGTTGGTTCAAAATATGGCAGCCAGATTGGTTACAGGAACATCTAGGAGCGAGCATATTACACCAATTCTAAAGTCACTCCACTGGTTACCAATTAGTTTCCGGGCAAAGTACAGGTTGTTGGTTTTAACCTTTAAAGCCCTACATGGTTTTGGTCCAGGTTACCTTCAGGATCGCCTTCTGCTCCGAACACTTAGGTCCTCTGAAAGGTATCTGCTCCAGCCTCCCAAGACCCAACTGGTGACTGCCACCTAGAGAACCTTTTCATCGACTGCTCCAAGACCCTGGAATGACTTTCCAGTAGAGCTCTAACAGCTAAATTAGCTGCTTGAATTTAAAAACCATCTAAAAACATATCTCTTCCGGCAGGCTGACACAGACAATTTTTAACAATGAATCTCATGTGCTTTGGTTGATATCTGTTTTGTGTACTTTAATATGTATTTATAGAAATGTAGTTTTAATGTGGATCTTTTATAGAAATATGTATATTTGTTGAATTTTTGCAATGTTCATGTTTTTTAATTGTGTTGTAATCCGCCTCGAGCCACAGGGAGACGTGGGTAAGAAATAATAATAATAATAATAATATAATAATAATAATAATAATAATAATAATAATAATAATAGGCATTTATCTGGAGAATCTAAAGCTTCTAATGCCCCCCATTTCCCAAACACACTTGGGAAGCCACGTGTGGATGTCATCATGCTACATTAATTTTACAGGCAGGAAGCTTATACTTCAGATCTTTAATTTCAGGAATATCAGCAGTTACCATGGGGAAAATTTGGGGAGATATGAGCTTTTTCCAAGCAAGATGGAGAATAGATTTTTAAAATCACTTTACAGCATAGGGAGAAATTGTGCATTCCAAATAGGGATCCTTAAGAAACATGTATAAAAATATTAATAAATACAGTTAATTAGTTCACTGTGATTATTTTAAGACATTAGTGATCATTAAATCCTCAGTCCTCTTGTTCCAGTGTAGTATATGTTGCCTTCATGCCAAAGAAGTATGTTCCATAAACCATACTCTGCATTGTTGTGAATCAGTTATAACGACTTCTTTAGAGGCAGGATTTGCTTTGATTCAATCTAAAATCAGACTTGAAAAGTGTTTGCATAAAGCTAATTTGGATCATTATCTAATGCAGTAGTCACTATTGTCCACCCCTCCTATTTCTTAACTCACCATATTTTGCTGCCATACTCTTAAAGGTTTTTTTCATCACTAAGGAAAAGAACTGAATTGTGAATGTTCAACCTATGAAATGCAAGCCATGGCACTGAACTATGGCTCTGAACAAGGATAGGCAATCCTCAGCCTTATAGGATCCATTTCATTTGCTAACTAGAACCTTTCTAACCAGAGTATGATGTGTGTGTGTGTGTGTGTGTGTGAGAGAGAGAGAGAGAGAGAGAGAGAGAGAAATTAAAGAATCAAAAGCCTGAATATTATGTTTGAATGAAGATAACAGTTTTTCCAGACATGAATCAACTCCTGGTTACCTTAGGCGTTCCTGATTCTAGCACTGTGATTTAGGGTAGGGAAAGGGAAGTAAATTTGTTATGGTTTCTGTTAAACACTTGAATCTGTAAACCTTGCGATTGGAAACTTCTGCCAGCATTATGCCAGACACTTCAAGCACACACATTCTTAATCCCCAACTGAGTAATAGGACCTTCTTATGTGCATATAAAATATAAGTACCCAAGAATGAGGCAAGTTATTCAATTCTGTATGTTCTAATCAATGCTCTGAACTTTTTCATGCTATCATAGTCTGCTTCTTATCTCTGAGCCTATATACCATGACATCACATACTATTTTATTTAATTTACTTATTTATATGCTATCTTTCTCCCAGAGTGGGATCCAATGCAGCTTCCAGGGACAACAAATTGAAATCACCCCCCCCCCCAAAAAAACCCAAAAAAACAAAAACAATTGAAATAACTTCAGAAAACATTGGAAAAGCAATTGAAAATATAGAAAAGTTAAAAGACAAACAAAACAGCCCCAATTAATAACTTTTGAGTAACAGCAAAGTATGGGTCAACTGCACAATGTCAGCAGTATATTTACAGTGCTTTTAAAGCTAGGAAATGATCCCTTTTGAACATTAGTTCTCAGAATCTCCCAACTAGTCGTCCAGAAAAGTAACGTTTCCAACTTTTGGTCCCTTCCCAACCACTTCATCAGTCAAGCCATCACATCTATATTTTCAGGATAGAACAGATATTTTTCCTGGTGGGCTGCTGGTATTTCACTGTGGAATCCGATCAGAAAGTAAATTTGGCTCTGGGTTGTTGTAGGTTTTTTCGGGCTATATGGCCATTGTCTAGAGGCATTCTCTCCTGACGTTTCGCCTGCATCTATGGCAAGCATCCTCAGAGGTAGTGAGGTGATTTGGCTCTTTTCCACTTGATGCTCCCTTTCTTTTGCTGGAAGGAAGGTGGCATTTATTTATTTATTTATTTGGGGTTCTTGTACCCCGCCCTTCTCACCCCGAAGGGGACCCAGGGCGGCTTACAGCTGCAAGGCGCACTTAGACGCCTGCTACACAACAATCATCACAAAAAATATAACGGTACAAATTCCCACAATTCAACATTATCCAATAAAATCAGTAAAATGATAAAATCAGTAAAAACAATACAAACCTGGATCTTCCTCCTACCCATCAGTGTACAATTAACTGAAAGATCTGTCTTGGTTCCATTTCGACAATCCTGCCAATCTTACACATCTGATTGTCTTATTTGGTTGTCATTGTCTAATTGCCTGGTTGCCCAAAGGCCTGGTTCCACAGCCATGTCTTCACCCTCCTCCTGAAGGAGAGGAGGGTTGGTGCTGTTCTGATTTCCCCCGGGAGTGAATTCCACAGGTGGTGGGCCACCACTGAGAAGGCTCTGCTTCTCGTCCCCACCAGCCTCACTTGTGAGAGTGGTGGGGTCGAGAGCAGGGCCTCCCCAGATGATCTCAAACTCCGAGGTGGGACGTAGAGGGAGATACGTTCGGACAGATACACTGGACCAGAACCGTATAGGGTTTTGTAGGTTAAGACCAGCACCTTGAATTGTGCTCGGAATTGAACCGGCATGGCAAGTTTTCTCTCACCTTGCTTAACAGAAACCTCTTCATATTTTACATTTTCCTCATGGAAACAGTTAGAGCAGATTAATTTTAACATACTCTGTGTGCTGCAAAGATGTCATAATAAACCATCATTATCTTGACATCCCATTCACTAGCTTTCATCTATCAACAATAGGTGCATGGTGCCAGTGCTGCTGTTACTTTGCTGTATTGTTCTATATGTTCTATCTGTGGTCTGTAAAGCAGTCATATTTGGCTCAGTTTTCTAGTTTGTTATAGGTGGTTGGAAAGTTTCCCATGGAAATCAACTGTCCTCGACATTTTCACATGGGCTTGTATGTGATATTAATGACACTAGAAATTGCTAATTTGCTTGGAACATCCTTCCATTTCAGTCTGCTTCCAACATCAAAGAAGATAAGGACTTCCTTGCCCCAAAATTACAGCTTAAACCAGCAATAGCCCAAAATTACAGCTTAAACCCAAAATGCAAGTTCAGTTTGCTTATTCTCCTTGTCTCTTTGCTAAATGAGTGAGGTGTTGAGGACTGCAGTATGGCCCGTCCTCTGTATCCACTGGTTTTTGTATTGAATATTTGTAGCTCGGAAATATTCAGGTTTTTGTTCCTAAAAAGCAAACATTGATTTTGCCATGTACCAGGCATGCTCTGCTATAGCCTCCCATCATTTCGCATATCCTCAGGCTCCATCCGGCACTCGTTTGAGTTGTTTGCCATTTTACATGAGGAACATTATTTTACTATGCTATTCTATATATTGAGACTTGAGTATCTGTGGATTCTGGTATCCACAGGGGATTCAGGAACCAAATCCCAGCAGATAGTGAGAACCCATTGCATAAGTACTAGCAATGGAAAAACAGTTCTGTTCACATGAGAAGTGAGTGTTGTGTATTTTCAGTCCTCTCATTTCTCCTCTATGTTATTCTAACTACTATAGATGCATCTTTTTTCTGACAGATGTGGTCTTGAGGACCAGGCCCGTTTGCCAGGCTGTGACAATCAAGCTGCTGTTTTGAGTCAGTTGTTTATGGGAACCATGTTTAAGAAGGCAGTTCTTTGCAATTCATCAACATGCCAAAGGGAGGAGAAGGTTTCTTGACCAATAATCAGGTAACCCACCCCAAATGAAACTGCAAAATACTACACTTCTAATGTGGCATGAGGATGTCTGGAAGGGCAGGCTTATCTTTTTGCTCCATTTATCAGAAAGGTTGATATTAGTCAATCTGGCTGACTAGACCTAGTTGGCCACTTCCTCCCTAACTATTCTATGTGCATCTTTCTGAAAGTAGGGTGTTTGGTGGAAGCAGATGACTATTCCTGATGGAAGGGGTATACCATTTCCCCCCACCCACAAGAATATATTTAAGGTGCCTGCAGGAAACCTCATCTCAGTCAAGGGCAAGCCCAAAACACATTGCTGCCTGGGGTAGAGGAGTACATGATAATAACCCCCAAACAAGGTATATTCTAACATTAAAAAACCAGTAACAAAAAAGCTCATAAATGCTTCTGGCCCCACATAGTAATGAAAATATAACTTTAAGTACTTGAATGACTCAGATTTCACTGCATATTTATGGCATCTGAAATCTGATGCACAAGCTACCCATTTTTTTCCGGGTATCCTTTACCTCCTCTGTGTGAGTCAGTTCTATTGCAATGACAAAGTCCACAGAGTGGGATGTTGCCACTTCCACTCTTCCAAAAAAAAAAAAAAGTAAAACAAAACAAAAAACCAAAGCAGAACAAGTATTTTGGAGCTGAAATGGTCAGGAATCTCCTTCAAACTTGGGTATATTTTGAGCCAGGGCAAAGACGACGACTCTATAGGAATTAGTTCCATTGCTAAACTACTCTTGATGTCAATGGAAATCTACTCTTCTTTAGCTGAAAAGCATTAGATGTGTTCCTATCATCTGAGGTAGCAGAGGAGAAACCTGCCTACTCCTCTCCGTGACAACCTTTGAGGTATTTAAAGAGTGTAGTCATGTTATCCCTCAGTCTTCTCTTCACCAAAATCATGCTCAGAACCTTCAAACTTTCCTCATGTGTTGTTCTTCATACTTCTTATCACCCTCATGGCCTTATCTGAACCTTAGAAGAAGAAAAGAGATAGTGTGTAGCTGAAAGTGTAGATCAGGAATCAAAACTCTGGTACTTGGCTATAATTTAGATATTTCAAAAAGAGCAAGTCATGGGAAAGTGAGTGTTGAATGCACCTCCCCCCCACCCCACATTTGAGGAACTGCTATAAATGTACTGCCATAAGTGTACCCATCCCGTTTTGAGTTTAGTGACAGAGAAAACCAAGCATTGCATTTTTTTGTCCTTTATTATTTAGACAGGGTGAGGAGGTGCCTCTACAAAACAAAGGGCCAGGTTCTCCAAAAATATGGTTCTGGGGGAAAAAAAACACTCCTACCTTGTAGATACCAGTGATAATGGAATCACACGGGCTCAAGTAAGTAATCATATTAACAGTAGTCATGTTTTCTTCCATTTGTTTTTCATGGTGTTTTATCAGGTTTTTATTATAAAATATGTCTGCTCAATGATTTTTAATATCTCCAAACACAATAGAAACAAGGTGGCAGAGAAGTCTACCTGGGCTGCCACTTTTGCTGCTAGGAAAGAGGTTGTCTACAGTGCAGTCATATTTCCCCCCATAAGTTTCCCTGTTTGTTTGCACAGGCTACGTTAGATGGTTATCATCACATGAACAAAATACAGGTAAGAACTCTAGAGTTAAAAATGAATGCACAGCTCTCAAAATTCCACTCATACCATAGAATTCACTTTAGGTTTGAGGAGACAATATGTGAGTCACTCCATACATTCCCAGATAGAAGGTGTGGAGTGACTGCCTCATTTTGTCAGTGGTGATAATAATACATTGCATGTCAGTAGTAGCACTTTAATCAATGCTATACTTGCAGGTAGGGACCCAGCTGTAGAATCTTTTACATAGACTAAGGAACACACCAAAGATTCAGTATGGGGTAGTGGTTTGAATGCTGGATGACAAGGGTTTGAATCCCCACTCAGGTATGGAACCCTTCTGGATGACTTTGGGTAAGACATACTCATTAAGCCTTTGAGGAAGGCAATGGCAAGACACCTGTCAATATGTCTGGCCAAGAAAACCCCAGAATAGGTTCACCTTAGGGTTGTCTTCAAGTCATCTGACTTGAAGGCATACAAGAATAATAAAGAGCTTCTGTTCCATGAAGGTCCAGCAAGATGTCAAGGAAGACTTCTTGAAGAGTAAGGTTTTACAGTCAGCCCTCCACATTCACTTGGGTTAGGGTCACAGAATCCCTGTAAAAGTTAAAAACTGAATAAAAAATTACTATTTTCTTTTACCTAAGGGAACATCTCTCTAGGGACCTCTAGGTTATCTGGCAGGGCTCTATGGTCAACTTTTGCCAGATGTTGACCACAGAATTGCACTGGAGGAACGAGATTCTTACAGAGGTCTCTGCATGAATCTTTAGGTCCTACAGCATGACTGTGTGATCAACCTCTGGTGGAATTTGACTGTAGAGTTGCACTGGAGAAGAAAAGAAGATTCCTAGAAAGAACACTTTCATCAGATCCATGGAGGCAACAGGATCGGAGCATTTGTCCTCAAAGTGACTCTGTGGCATAGTGAACCTGGTGTCCTGTCTGGTCTCCCGTAACCCATACACTCATGCACACACATACAAATCCCACATATGCCTGTTAGATCCCCTACCAAGACACTTATAAAAGTATCTTGTTGTCAGCCAATCAGTGCCACCATTGCCACTAGTTAGCAATGTACAACGAATTAAATTCCATGTCCTCCCCTATACCAGGTTTATATGCCTAGCTGTTTAAAAAAGTGAAGATATGGATTAGCATTTTATTAGTTAACTCTGGTGGATTTGGCAGGGTTGCCCAGCACTTTGGAAGACCTTTGCATGTCTCTTTACGAAACGCCTAGGTGTGTCTCGTCTACTGAAGGCAGACTTCAGTAAAAGAGCAGCAGATAGCCAAACTTTCTCAAGTTATTGTAACAATCATTTACTTCCGCCACAGATAGCTTCAGAATATTTCATTGATGGAAACTGGGAGTGTGGTTAAGATGGAGAAAATTATTAATAAGAAAAAATAGACAAGCTTGGAGAGGCTGCAGGAGTTTGCTTTTACCCAAGTCTATTGGGAAGTGAAAATTTCCTCCTTTTTTCTCCTCTCACCTTACTCAGTTGTTTAATTATAAACTGCTTTTGCACTTTGAACTCACTTTGCAGCAACTGAAGCAGGCTGTGGACAAATAAAGGAAGCAAGAGGAGAAAGAAACTGGGGTATTTTAAGAGTTGCTGCAAAAATGGGAGATTAATTGGGACTCTCTTGTAAAAAATAAGCCAGTCAGAGGGTATGGTTTTAGATGTAACACAAATATGTCATCTAAATGACATTCCTTCTTTCTCTCCTCTGTAATGAATTGAATGACTTCCCTCATATTGCAAAATTGTCTTCTCTGTTTCACTGCCACTTACACAAGTGGCTGGGAAATGCACATCATGGTATTGTGACACAGAACATGAGATCCTAAATAGTACTGAGGAGAGGGAGGAAGCTCAACACAGAGATACCCTTGTTGCAGATGTATTGCTTTTCTGATTTGAGGTTGTACCACGAGCTTCTTATGGCTTCATAATCGTCAGTAAGCAAAACAACAACAGTTACCACGATCATCCTGGAAACTGACAGAGGTTTTACTGTCCCTGTTTTGGTCATGAAGGTTCTGCTACATTCTTAAGCCCTCCTAGTGTTTACTGTGCAAACCCAAAGCAAAAAGGGAAACGTAATTTCTGGCTCCTTCTTTACAGTTATGGCTTTCAAAATGCAAAATGATCTATAGAGGGAAGGTTGGATTAATTGTTCTGGGAACTTTATCATATGTGACAAATGATGTGGTTGGGCTAGAGGCTGAAGGGCAGCAGGATCTTGCTTGGCCAGAGGCTAGTAAAGTTCCTTTTTGGCTTCAAGTCCCAGAATCCCTAACTGGATAGGAGTTGAAGTCCATAAAGTATCTTTTCTAAACTCTGTCCTTGGTACAGGGTCACACATTTATCCCCACTTTTATTTAATTTAAAACTATTTTTAAAATCACAGCAATGTATAGGATTGAAAACAACAATAAACTCCACAAAATAATACAGTTAAATTATTTTTAAGAAAGGAAGGGGCATTTAGCTCATCCAATTTCTTTCTTTCCTTCTTTTTAAAAAACCAACAACACTGGATGTGCTAATCCTAATAACAAACTATTCTGGAAGAGACTTACTCCTGGAGGGAAAGACAAGCAATGACAACCAACTCTGGGGATCAATACTGGCTGTTGTTGATGTCAGGGTGTGCTGAATCTTATGTGGGTTTTAGTTTAGTCAAAGGAACTACAGAAGGCACCGAACCATATCCTCCAAAAAGGTTTAGCACCTTGGATAGTTCCTTTCAATTTTGAACTAAAAACCTTGAGTGAATTCAGTGCCTCATTCATGTGGGAGCCACCAATCACCACTAATGAGGACTTGTGTATTATCTTCATTGCTTGAGACTGTATGTCTTTCAGTACCAGTTGTTGGGGAATCAACCAGTAATCACAAACTGCCCATCAGCTTGTAGCACCCTAGCACTACATGTAATATAAAAGGCCAGTTATGCCCCTCATCCACTTATGATGGTGTGCCGGTTCCAGAGACCTACATAAAGAGGCATGATTTCTCAAACTTCTGGCACAGAACCCTTCTAGATGTATGATTCTAAGTTGCAAAGGGCCGACAATTGTTGTGGTCTGTGAATAGTCAGTTCTTTAGGATGATCTGCTTTCCTGGAGAAGGCAGGACCTTCAGAAGAGCTGGGCTGGAGCAGACCAAGGGAAGCCTTGCCACTGTGAAACTATCTGCCAACAGTTTTGGTCCTCAGGGATTTCCCTTTCATTAATAAACTCCTCCCTTCTCCCTAAATGTCAGTGTGGTTAGTCACATTGCTTATTATACATCCAAATGATAATCACAAGGAAGATCTATAATGTCATTGAGGCTCTGCAATGGCACAATGAAGTACTTAATGATGTTTGGGAACTTATGGGGACTTGATCAGTTATATAGGGCTGTAATTAATGACTATTTGGGGCAAGCCAAGTACAGGGCATTTCAAAATGATGGACCCAATTTCAAAGCAGTATATTTTCACAATGGCAACATGTTAAATTTACAAAAAAACTTACAAATGTTTTAATGCGTTACCAAATAATCAAGTTTTACTAACCATTTTGAGCCAGAAACAAATCTAAAAAATAACTCCACATATATTTACTCAAGTAATATGCCGTCGAATCAAATATGCATCTCAATTTTCAAAACCCTGAACCCAAAAAAAGTATTTACTGTATTATGCAAATCTAATGCACACCCTAGTTTTGGGAAGGTAATTTAGTTAAAAAAAAAAGGCGAGCATTAGAATCGAGTAAATACGGTATATCATTAGGCCTTATGTTGTGGGCTTGCCTGCCATCTTGTGAATAACTGAGCCCGGGGATTGTTTATGTGCTGGGAGGGGCACCTAGCAGTCATCCCTGGAAACTCTATGCCCCACCTTTTCAAGTGGCAAGAGTTTCATTCACAGGCGGTTCGTAATTGCAGGGATATAGCAATGTCAAATTGGGTCCATCTTGCTGAAACACTATGTTTCATGAAACCATTAGCAGCTTCCAAAGACATTTTGTTTTGTATACCCAACACCCCTGAACATAGGGAAGATTCTGTTCCAAATCAAATCATTTTTAGTGCTTTGCATTAAAGAGAAAGAATAATGGCTTGTGATTAGGTGACCTTTTTCTCACACCAAACAACATGAAACAGACAAGCTTTACAGAACACAAAGTTACAATTAAAATCAAACTGGGCATGACTGATTAAGCCCAGAAGAAGTCATTAACAGATACTGGACATAATCTAGAAGAAACAGTTTGATGGACTCAATAATTATTTCACCATTGATTTAGGAAGCAGCTGAAAAAGAAAAGGTTACCATGCCTTTAAACACATAACTTGTAAAATACTGCAGGAAGAGGTTGTGTATTTTCCTGTTTTGGCACAAAATCCTCCACTGTTATTTTAATACCCAGTTTTTTTTTTTTGCCTCTGATTGGCTGACAGCTATATAAGTGGGGCACAAAAAAATGAAAAAAAGCCAAGCCCCTCCCATTTCAATACAATTTGGTTTTATTTTTCCAGTCAGACATTACTGATTAAACAAACATGAGTTGCCAAATCCCACCTCTCTAGTCCTTCTCTCTCCTCCTTCCCCCACCCCTTCCGAAACAACAAAATAATAAACAAATAAAGAAAAACTCTCTTGGGGCTTTGATTTTATATAAAAAATTAAGCCTTCCCAGCAGAGAGGATGTAAAAAGCATGCCATGGGGAAGGTGGGGAAGCCAAAACTCAACTCATTTTGTCCTACGAGGTCCCTGTTTTCTGTCAACTGCTCCCCAATTATTTTGAGCTGTTTCTCCCCTTCCTTCAACCTTCCTTTTACTCTTTGCAGTGTTTTGTTACATGTATAAAAATGTGCCTATCAGAAATATCACTGAGGCATCTGTACACCAAATAGAAAAGAAAACATACTGTAACAAACAGACTAAATCACCAAAATAAAAATCCTTAAGCCCTTCCCACCCTGAACCCTAATATTATACATGACAAGACAGTCAGCCTGCTGAAGACAGCTTTAGAAAACTGGCCCATTAAGTTAACTGCCTGGAGGAAGAAGAAGACAAAGAAGCAGCTGAAAGGGCCCTGGTTTTGCGTCTTGGAAGTTTGGGCCACACTCCATTGGCTTCTTGGCCCAGATGTATAGGAAGATATTGAATGCCCTGGTTTGAGCTGTGAAATGGCTCCCTCTGGACACAGATAATGCGGGGCATGGAAAACCTCTGGAGAAGGAAAGGGACTTCTGCTGTTCTTCCCCATATGTGCACATGTGGAAGGTACTCTTCCATACAACCCAAGCACTACAAGGACAATGTGCTGTTTGAAAAGATGGCTACAGGAAATTTAAGACTGTCTACTAAACAGATGCTGCAGTGCTGTGGGTTGTGGCTTTCATTGACTGGATGAATCATTCTAGCTCCTTGAAAGGGACCAGCTGTATGTATTTGTGCTTCAAGGTTCCTCACTGTGGTCATGAAGGAAACCAGAAGAGGAGGGGTGGAAAATTGGTCAGTGGACTTAGCATAGTGGCTCCCAAACTTGGACCACCCAGGTGTTTGGACCAATACCCAGAAGCCCCAGTCAATTTGACCAACCCTCGGGATTTATGGGAGCTGAAGGCTAAACAGCTGGAGGATCAAAGGTTGATTTAGGGAATTATCATACAGGAAACTTCAGCGGAGTCTGGCAGGAAGAAAGGAAATTGATCTGGGGGAGCTCGAGGGTGAAATGATACATGATGTGATGGAGAAGTAGATATTGCTGGGTTTCAGGGCCACCTATGTATTCCTTTTAGGAGTGCAAAGATGGATTATTTTGAAAGGAAATTGAAGAGTAGAACATCCCACCTTCTGTCTATCAACCAAAGGTGACTGGACTATTCAGTAATATCATGGCATTTTGCATCAAAAGCACAATCTTCTCCACAGTCCAAATGTTCAAGTTCATCTTGGCCATACTGATATGATTTCATAGTCTGGAAGTCATGAATTGTGCCATCACATTTCAACATACTCCATGCAGGAATTGCCATTATGGATGACCTCTGTATCCACTGGTATTCCATTGGGAGTATCCACTACTCAAGTTGATAATTTGAAAATCAGAACTCTCATTCACAGACTGGTTCGAAACCAGCTCTCAGTCTGGAAACCTACATTTTCATGGCCACAAATCAACAGTATACAAATTGCATTTTGACAGAATTGGGCAAAGCCGTCAAGTCTAGTAACCCGAGGGTTTTTGATGAATTTCAGAGAAATAGGTGTAGAAATATTTATGGATGCAATCTTAAAATGTGTGTTTTTTAAACGTACATTACATTTGAGAGGCGTGTTCTCTAATATCTTTCCTCTCAAACTTTTAAAGCAGAGGGCCGGTTCACAAACCCTTACACTGTTGGGGGCCCAGGCTATAGTTTGAAAATACATGAAGAAATTCCTATGAACAAAACATTTAAATGAAGAACAATAAAAAATACCAGTATTTCAATGGGAAGTGAAATAGTAAAGTTAACTAGGATTGTTGTTTTGTGTGCCTTCAAGTTGTTTCAGACTTAAGACAACCCTAAGTCCAAAGTTTATAGCGGGGGCTGGTAAATGACCTTGGAAGGCTGCATTTGGCCTGCAGGACTTTGTTTGGGGACCCCTGGTGTAGGAGCTCAGAAGTTAAATTAACTAAAAGCCACTAAATCCCATTGTTGGAGAAAAGGGAGGGTAGAAATGTGTTATACAATAAATATAATAAATAAAAAGAGTTTTATCACCTGCTTGGTTGGCATCAAAGTAACAGAAACTGCAATAGGACTGGATGGATGAGACATGTGGAAGAGAGAATAACAGAGGTAGAAGGACTTGATTGTCCAGCATTTCCCAAGCATGCACTTGATACTACACCTTTCCAAAACCATAATCAGGCTGTTAATTTTCCTACTTCTGGAAGCAAAAACTAACAAAGATAAGATATACTGGGACATTCCTGTGTGGCATATTATATCAACACCCTTCCCTAGGGGGGAAAAGCTATCACTGTCATCATAAATCTGTCACAAGGTTATATGTACTCTTTCTCTTCTCTCCCTATTCTTACATTTTATTTATGCAAGAACTGCAGCAGGGATTTTTGTGGGCACACTGTTGGCTTCTCTGTCCCATCCACTTTGGTCCATTACAGAGGAGTCCTACATTGGGTAGCCAATTTCCCAAAGCTTTCTAAACCAGCTGAGTTCGGAAATGGGTTTGGTATTTGGTCAGTTCTAATGCACACTCCCTAACAACATTCAATAAGTTCTTGTGGGTTTTTTCGGGCTATATGGCCATGTTCTAGAGGCATTTCTCCTGACGTTTCGCCTGCATCTATGGCAAGCATCCTCAGAGGGTGAGGTCTGCTGGAGCTGGGAAAAAAGGGGTTTATATATCTGTGGAATGACCAGGGTGAGACAAAAGGCTTTTGTAAGTTGGGCTAGGTGTGAATCTAGAACATGGCCATATAGCCCGAAAAAACCCACAAGAACTGAGTGATTCCGGCCATGAAAGCCTTCGACAAACATTCAATAAGTCATCTAGAAAAGAACCCCAACAGTCTAGTAGCATAGTGTTGGTCAGTTTATCTAAAACATGTATGTGTGTTGCCCTGAATGTCTGAGCATTAAAGAGTCCAATTCTTGAACTGAGTCAACAATGTGCCTGAAGATCAAGCATGGCTTCCCAAAAATGCAGTGCTGAGGGTCACCAGTGCCACCTAGCGGGGATACCCAATGCTTGCATCTTCTGAGATTAAAAAAAAAATCTTATTTGTTCTCTCAGGCCCCTTCTATACAGCTGAATAAAATTCCACATTATCTGCTTTGAACTGGGATATATGACAGCGTGGACTCAGATAACTCAGTTCAAAGCAGATATTGTGGGATTTTTGCCTTGATATTCTAGGTTATAGGGCTGTGTGGAAGGGGACACATTTTGACTGTTCTCAGTGTCATCTGGTCTTATATGTGAGTGGTTCTCAGCCTTTGACTCTCCACATGTTTCGAGGCATAAGTTCCCAGAATTCCCAGCTAGCATTGCTAATGGTCAAGGATCTCTGGAATGAACGCACAGGATCCTATTAGTGTGATGTTACATTGGACATTACAGAAGGAGATATACAACATCTTTACCTCAGCTGGACAATTGCAGCAGGATGGGTCCTTGGCACAGGTCTGCCCACTTAATTCTGGGACCCAGGTGCCTCTAATACTTACTAACTTTGTGCTATGAATGGCGCAAGGGCGGGCCCTGTGTCAGAGGCAGTCTGAATCACACAACAAATAAAAATGTCCCTATTTCATAAGAATTCACTGTGATGAGTTTTTAAATGGCAAACATTACTGCCGTATTGATTGTGAAAAAAATGCTTTTTAATGTATTTTAAATCATTTTAGCTCTATGTTTAATGAATGTTAAAATATTTTTAAAATGTGTGTATTGTTAATGTTTTCGTATGGTTTTCAATCTGCACAAGTTTAATCATTTGATCCAAATTACTGGGAAAATAATAATAATAATATAATAATAGTGACAAAGGATGCTTGAATCCAAGGTCCACCTAGCCTTTACATCAGAAGAGGTAGACGCATTCATGTCTATAGCTGACCCTCCACATTTGAAGGTTTATTTTTGTTGATTTGATTACAGATTTGGAATCTCTATGTTCTCCAGTGCAACTTTCTGATCACCTTCTTCTATAGTTTACAAATTTTGATAAAAAAATCGAGAAATTAATATCTTGTCACTGTTGGAAGCAGTAGAATTTATTATAATTAATTAGAATGTTAAGGAAAGTTCTAATTTTTTTAGGGAGTGCCTATGCTACAACCCCATATCCATGGGAGATACGTTCTTGGATTTGCATAGATGCTTAAAAACGCAGACAATAGCAAAATTGTTCAAGTGATGGACTTCTGGCCCAAGGATACCACAGAGTTGTGTTGGAGGACTGAGAAAATACCTAGAAAAGCTATATTTATGAATAAATAAAACAGCAGACAGTGGTCCTGCAGATACGGGAACTGTACTGTATTTGGTTGTTACTCCTTTTCTACGTTACTGATATCTTTGAACAGTTGTCTTTATAGTTTCTACATTACTAACATGGTGGCATCCCATCATCACCCTCTTCAAAAAAGGGGAAAGAACAGACTGCGGAAACTATCGAGGTATCTCCCTTCTAACCTCTGCTGGAAAAATCCTCGCAAGAATCCTTGCAAACCGCCTTCTGCCCCTCTCAGAAGACACCCTCCCAGAATCCCAGAACGGCTTCCGCCCCTCCAGAGGAACCGTGGACATGATCTTCACTGCACGACAGCTCCAAGAAAAATGCAGGGAACAAAACCAACCTCTGTACATGGCATTCATCGACCTTGCAAAGGCATTCGACACAGTGAATCGCAGCGCTCTCTGGACCATCCTCCAAAAAATCGGGTGCCCAAGCAAATTTGTGAACATCCTGCGGCTCCTCCATGATGACATGATGGCAACAGTCTTGGACAGCAATGGCTCCCAAAGTGACCCATTTAAGGTGGAATCGGGTGTCAAACAGGGATGTGTTATTGCCCCAACTTTATTCTCCATCTTCATCGCCATGATACTACACCTTGTTGATGGGAAGCTTCCCACCGGAGTGGAAATCATCTATCGGACAGACGGCAAGCTATTTAACCTCAGCAGACTGAAAGCCAAAACCAAGGTCACAACAACATCTGTTATAGAACTCCAGTATGCTGATGACAATGTCGTCTGTGCGCATACAGAAGAAGATCTACAAGCCACTCTCAACACCTTTGCAGAAGCATACACAAAGCTTGGCCTGTCACTGAACATCGAGAAAACCAAAGTGCTGTTCCAGCAGTCACCAGCCGCCCCCTCTCCAATGCCAGAGATACAGCTTAATGGTGTAACATTAGAAAATGTCGACCATTTCCGCTACCTTGGCAGCCACCTCTCCACCAAAGTCAACATCGACGCCGAAATACAACACCGCCTGAGCTCTGCAAGTGCAGCATTTTCCCGAATGAAGCAGAGAGTGTTTGAGGACCGGGACATCCGTAGGGATACTAAGGTGCTTGTCTATAAAGCTATTGTCCTCCCAACCCTCCTATATGCCTGTGAGACGTGGACTGTCTACAGACGTCATATGCAGCTCCTGGAACGATTCCATCAGCGCTGCCTCCGGAAAATCCTGCAAATCTCCTGGGAAGACAAGCGGACAAACGTCAGCGTGCTGGAGGAAGCAAAGACCACCAGCATTGAAGCAATGGTCCTCCAACATCAACTCCGCTGGACAGGCCACGTTGTCCGGATGCCTGACCACCGTCTCCCAAAGCAGTTGCTCTACTCCGAACTCAAGAATGGAAAACGGAATGTTGGTGGACAGGAAAAGAGATTTAAAGATGGACTCAAAGCCAACCTTAAAAACTCTGGCATAGACACTGAGAACTGGGAGGCCCTGGCCCTTGAGCGCTCCAGCTGGAGGTCAGCTGTGACCAGCAGTGCTGCAGAATTCGAGGAGGCAAGAGTGGAGGGTGAAAGAGAGAAACGTGCCAGGAGGAAGGCGCGTCAAGCCAACCCCGACCGGGACCGCCTTCCACCTGGAAACCAATGCCCTCACTGCGGAAGAAGATGCAGAGCAAGAATAGGGCTCCACAGCCACATGCGGACCCACAAGGAAACCCATGATGGAAGACCATCTTACTCGTCCAACGAGGGATCGCCTAAGTAACATGGTCTTTTTCCTATGTGAAAAAGTGTCCTAAAGCATGGGAATCTAACAACCTACTGAATTACATTTGATAACTGACCTGCATTTCTTTTTGTTCCATCACTACCCATCTACACCAATATGCATGCTTCAAACACCATGGGTAGATTGATCAGATTGAAAAAGGTAAATATGGAATGTTGTGTTCATTTTATTTAGAAGACACAGATCCATAGTACCACTCAACTACAGTGATACATGGCTACGAAGATCAGATGGAGAATGAAGGATGCATAATTCTTAATTGGAAATATTCTGTGAGATTCTGAACATATACAGAACTTTTTTCTGCATTGTTGATTAGCTGCATCCTTCACTTTTCCACACACTTAGAATAAAAAAATGTTGCACACAGATTCATATCAGAACACATGTTTCACATGTAAGACCAAAGATGTTAACCTCTGCAATGAATAATGAGTCAAAATCTCTTATTAATTGTACCATAGTAATAATGAGTACTATCAAACAACTGGAGAAAAGGGGAAAACAAATTGACATGATGTGTTAAGCACAACAAGTTATTTCTAAATTCTCATTGTGAGAGCTGTTAGCAACAACTTCACTTGTTAAAACGCATGTGGCTGTGTGTACCAAATCAATTAGCAAATATCTAGTTATAGTGAAACAGTGAACTTATGCCAATATTTTTCCACGCTCAATGAAGACATTTCCCTACTTCTGGTCAGGTATTTGATGAGACGTGAATAATAAAATATCATTCTGGGGCCAATTGTCTTTCCCTGTATTTTCTCCTTGGGAAGAATATTGCCCAAAATATCAAGGGATTATGGCAACATAAGTATTTTCTCAGGCATTGGGCAAATATTCAGTACCTTCTTCTATAAGGCTTTTCTTTGGTTGTACAATGGCTTCTGAGGTACAACTCTGGCCTTATTCAATATGGCATTTTTGGCCAACTGTGATGTGCCTGTCAATCTTCTGGCTGGTGTTGCATTGCTGGGGTGGTGGTGGGGAAAGGAAAAGCCTTCAGCTGCTGGGACCTTCAGCAGATGTATGGTGGCAGAGTTTTGCACCCCATCAGCATCAAATAGAATCCCAGTTGACATTTTATATATGACCTGAAGTCCTGCATTGGGAGCTACATCTCTGTAGCTACATCTCCCAATATCACCTTGTAAGCTGCACAGCCCCACTGAACAACCATTTTTGGTTTTTGGAGAGTGGTGTGATCAATGGTGATGCATCCAACTATTTCCCTTTAGCAAGATGTAGTGCAACAGATATCTGCAGAAACGTCTGAGGACCCACAAGGCATCCCTTCGGGTGATATCTTTGTAATGTATCAATCCAAAGAAAAATGCTGCTACTGAAAATGTCCACATGGAAGAAGCTTACAAAATGGGTTAAGGAGCAGGGCACTTTTGGTCATCACATGGTTGGAACAGAATTCTGAGCTGCCCCCCCCCCCCCCCCCAAGTGAGTTGCAATTTTTCTCCACTTGACGTTTGAAAACAATGATAATGATGATGATGATGATGATGATGATGATGATGATGAAAAGAAGGAGGAGGAGGAGGAGGAAAATTTTAAACTAGACCAATCACTTGTGTCTGCTTCTGCCAAGGATGTTTAGATATTGCCAGGAGCCTGAGTTGTTTACCTCCAGAAAATTGGAGTATGATCATCATATTCCTTCTCAATTGTCAAAAAATTGTTGGTAGCAAGGAACTAAATCTACAATCTAACACTATAATCCAGAACTCTGGTGTGTGACCTGTGCTTCATGGTGGCTTCTGGCTCACTGTGCCATACAGAGATAGATTAAGAGCAAATGACCTACTTGCCTCTCACTGACTTCTCTCCCTTCTGACCCAAAGCCCCAATATTTGTTGTGCCTCTTTTCCGTTCCACATGGCATAAACCTCTCCATCCATTCTGGCTGGGCTGTCAATCAAATACCTTCATAAAAACAATTCCTCTAGGGCCAAAATAAACACAAGAAGTGACACACAAATGCCCTGCACGCATAGTTACAACACACACACACACACAACACACCCACATGGAGCTTGTGGGAGCACCGTGGCTCCTCGCCCCTTTGTTGAGTGGCCTGGCTAGGAGAAAGTCTAGCCAGGAGCATTATTTATATTATTCTTATTACTCTTAACAAGTTTTATTGAATTATAACGAAACAACCTCATTGAAACCAAGCACGTGATCTCCTTGTCATTCCCCCTCAGGCCTGAGCAGCTACCCATGCGGGCTAACATTCTCATTGCAAAGTTGGGTGCCACCCCAAAGGGCCTTTGGCTGGAAGAACTCATAGGAAGTCTTTTATGGCGATCGCAGACCCCTCTCCTCCCTTCATGCCATCAGTACTCATGCTATACTCTGAACCCAAACAAATTCTGTGCTGAGGCCACTTTCAGCTGGAGGGCTGATCTGCTCCGGTCTCTCTCTATCTCTCTTGTTCTTTCTACATAAGGAGTCTGAAGGAAAGGCTAAAGCAGGAGGTTTGGGTAGTAATGATGTACTTTATGGTGCAATGTGTGCTGAACCAGCACAATAGGGCACCAACACCACTTTCACCCTGATTTTTAAAGTATGTGTTTTCAAGTTCACTCCCTTAGCCTATGATCATTCCCAAGCTTTTGCCCCCCCCAGAGGAGACCTCGGTGCAGCCGCTGTGCATAAATTAGTGAGAGTGTGGCCAAAAAAAGTTGACTTGGTGCACTGAAACCCAGAGCGAGTCCTCGGCGTCTACCACTCAAGCCTTGAGCTGGTGCCACTGTGCCACAGCCTGACGCGGATGTGAAATCATATCCTTCCAGTGCTTCACTTCACCTGGCCCACTCTTCCATGACAGATAGATCTAAGAAGGAAAAGGAAACAAGTCACACAGGAGGATTAACCTTCTTCAAAGAGCTTTTTTGCCTCCCTCTCATCTACAGAGTCCTTCCAGCCATTACTTTTTCCGGCCTTTCCTTCTATTTCAGATGCTGATTGCAGCATCAGATGCTGATCTCTGGGTTTTTTTTTTGTATCTCCCCCCCCTTCCGCCCAATTATTTTGGCTCCATACATACCACTTTAAGTTTCTGCATATTATTGCTGCCATCTTCTTCCACTATTCTTCTTGTTTCAGAATTCAGAAATCTGATTTTTTTTTTCCCTATTACAATTCCTGGAATCTCCTAATCAGCACTGGCAGTGAAGTTGCAATCTGCTCAACAAATCAACATTTGTACTGTTTTCCCATATCCTCCATACTTCTCCTACATACATTTATCTACCTGTTGCTTCACTGGCACATACCTTAGTTGAAGTAACTCAGATTACAATGGAACCAACCCTTCTCAACATAGTAGTTTAACCTAATGGGGTGAGGCAGCTATGGTTGCTTATTTGATGAATCTGACTGCACCCCAATCACATAAAAATGGGGTGCATTTGTTTCTGATTTCTACATTTTAAATGATGTGTAGGGGAGGGGGACTGCAAACATGACAAATAAATGGGTTCCAAAGAAAATCAGGCTTTAACTCTTCCCAGAAGCCAAGGAGATGAATCTGAATTTGTCCTACTTTGGCATGTCATGAGAAGAGATGACTCACTAGAAAGGTTGATATGCTTCATAAAGTTGCAGACAACAGGAAAAGAATAATAAGCAAGGTGGGACTGTAATTGGAAAAACTTGTTTGTTTTTTTTAAGCTTTGAGTACAGATAATAGAAGGAACAGAGAATCTATTTATCTGTCCATTAGCATCACCATGAGCACGCATCTATTAACATATGGCTTAATATAGACACACTAATAAATATACATGTATATACATACTGGGGACATGAGCATAGATTCTCCATGGGGGTGTGGTTATGGGGGTTTGTCATGATGGGCGAACTGAACCACTGAATGTCAATCATGCTTGAGAAATGCCAGCATGGGAATATACATTTCAAGTCAGCTAAATATAGCTAAATAATAACAATAATAGTAATAATAATTCTTACCCGCCTCTCCTCGCAGCTCGAGGCGGGTTACAACATAACTAAAAACACATAATCATCATAAACATTCTATAAAATACACATTAAAATGTATTTCTGCAAAATACATTTTATACATAGAACCAAGATTAAAACACAAGATGCGGATTTAAAATTCATGATTTTCATAGGAGTTGCTTTATTCAGGCATTTCCCTGGTTGTTTTTCTTCACATAAATCTCTCAACTTTTTCTGTGATCACAGTTACACACAGCAGCCATTTCCACAATCACAGCTGCAATTTCTGTTGGATCTGCCACAATCATGGAAATTGCTTCAGTATTTTGGTGTATTCTTATTTCCTACAATTCTCTCTCTCTCCCTCTCTCTGATAAGTGTACACACATTCTGGAGGGACTGCACTGAGAAAAAAGCATTGGAGAAAAAGCTGTATAACTTGCCCCACTCATTCTCTGCTATGCAAATTTCAATCAAGCAATCCCATGCTAAAGTGCCAGTTGTTCACCAAGGATTATGTTCTGCCAGTGGTCTATAAAGTTACCTATTGCTTCCTTTGTCACTGTGCTCATTTTCACAGTAACTTTCCTAATGAAACAGAAGCTGTTTTAAACTGAATCACAGTTAGGCATTCTCTATCCCAATATTTTCATTAATTTATAGTTTATTAGTGGCTCTCAGGACTGTTACTTGATTTTCTTTAATTCATTGGTACTAGAGACTGAACTTAAATCCCCAGAACTACAACTTACATGGCAGGCACTATTGCATACTGGGCACAATTGGAAATCCAATGATTTAATGGAGTCAGGACTTGCAACTCCCCCTCCCCACCAAGAAGGTACCTTAACACCTATGAACCATGTCTAATGACAGAGGTCTGTCTAGTGAGTGGGGTGCAATGACAAATTGTAATGGGGTCCTGCTTCTGATTGCCACAGTCTTACTGGTAGGAAAGGTCTGGAAATGCCATCCTTTCGCATCTCAACTGAAATCCAAATATGCCCCAATGTTTCATGTGGATTTTGCATGGTGAAGTAGGGTTTTTTTTGGGGGGGAAAGGGGGCTATAACTCTAGTTTATGAATCCAGAACTGCAACAGAGGAAATTAGTCAACTTATGTTGAACACTGTACTGGACCTGGGAAGGGGGTGGGTGGGCGTGATTAATATAAAAAGTGAGTAGGCACTTCTGCAGGTTTCCATCAAACTTAATTCATCTGTCCAGGAATGTGGAGGGGCCAAGGGTCACAAAAATGGCTTTTCCTACATCTATTTTAAAGAAAGAGGACAAAGCAGTAGGTCTATTTCTTTCCTTTACGAAAGCATATCTGAGAAACGCATTTTCCTATTTTTGACATCTTCAGGGGAAGTGAAATTGAAAACAGCAGTGTCTTGAGAAGACTATCTCTGCAAGAATGGAGAATGAAGACATTCACAAAACAAGAAAATAACCAAACAGGGTTGCTTGGATGCAGAATAGTTTTTTTTTTTAAAAAAAGGCACATAGGCAAAGCTACAGATAATGGACAAGAAAGTGAGATCCTTCAATGATAAGATCAGACAGATGTTTCTGAAATATACAGAGGAATGACACTTTGAGGAATGACTTCTCCCAGTCATATTACCCCTGGCGATACATTTTACACGACAGCATAACCCATCTGATTGGGTAATGCAATCAAGCGTGGAGCTACTGAGTACTCTAACTTGGGCACATAGCTCTTTCCAGAGAGAGATCTCCAACCACTGACTCCCTCTCAACTGCCTTGGGCTTCACATCTGCCACTGCAAAACCAACAGCGAGGCCCAATTTGATGGAGCTTTTCACCCACACCAGCTGCCACCCTTCATTCCTCTTCTGCCGAACAAATGTGTTGGAGGTGTCAAATTTAGTTATATGCCAATGCAAACAAGTGTTAATCCCTCTGGTAGCTCTGGGTATTTTTATCCACTGGCTTTCTATATCATTGCATGGAGGATGCATGTGTCAAGTTCTCCCACGCAATGACAGCCAAGAATTGTCTTCCAGATTCACTAATGGAGCCTCCCGACTCTCACTCAAAGAAATGTGACTTCATAACTTGATTGCACAATAATAGCAATTATTCAATCACTCATTATTATCACATTGCTATGGCAGAGGTTGAAGAGGGCGAGCTTTTCTAAACCTTCAGTTGCACTCGCCTGAAACTTCTTGACAAGTTCTGCTCTAATTTATTTCTCATTTGTTACAGTTCTATTCTGGTGGCCTTTATCTGAGACAGAGACTGTATGACCCTCCAGAACTTGCTGTTGTATGTGCAAATCTTATTATCTTTCACTAACTGGCCAGGGCTAATGGGAGATGCAATCCAACAATTTTAGAGAGCTATGTGTTGTTCAGGTTGCTTTAAGTAACCTACATTGATGCTTCCCAAGCTGATGTAAGGGACTGATAATCCTTTTTTTTTTTTACAGTGTGCTAATAATCAGTATTATATCTCTGCCTACCGACGGAAGCTGTATTTTTCTTTCTTGGAAACTCACCAGGGATTGTCAGCTATGGAACAAGATTTTGAATAACATTGATCTATATGAATGTTTTGTCTTGATCTGCTAAATTATGTATGCATTAGATTTTTTTAAAGGTTATTTTCAGTATGCCAACAAATAATAATTCCCTTTGAGAATTCACTGCCTAGGTTAAATAACTTACACTAGCCAAACATATAGGCAGCTTGTGCGTAGTTAGTTTTCTACTTATTTTGGAATTACTCAAATATGGACAACACCTAAATCCTGCTAATATTCCTATTTCTCATGTGTGCTAAGCAAACAGAGGATGAAATAATTCCTCTGGACACCTGGAGTTGCAATTTCATTTCCCCACTAGATCTAATGCAGTGGTTCCCAACCTTTTTTTTTTTTTGACCAGGGACCACTCTCCAACATTAGTGCAAAAGGGTTAAAAATCAGTTTTTGGTCAATTTTAGATTTGGTTTGGTTATTTAGAGTGCTGATTCAGAAAATTGCATTGGATAGACTACATCAGCTCTTGTTTCTGATATGTCATCCAGTAGTTGCCATCTGCTCACCCACAGAAAACCATATTTAATAATCTAGAGCTGATGTGGTCTAACCAATGCAATTTTCTGAATCAGCACCCCATATAACCCTAAGAACAGGCCTAAAAATGAAGACACCAAGGGCCCCTCGCTTCCAGGCGCCACATGGAATGGCTCCACTCAGGGGGAGGGAGAAGGGGAAGAAGCAGCAGATAAGAGGCTCGTTGTCATGCCTTTCATGGGTAGTAAGCTTCTCCCCTCCCAACATCCCTGCTGTCTCGGCACTATAAGAGGGTTTTGTGAGACACTCTCATTGCAACGGTGTACTAATAGTGAGGCCACAGACCATATTTTAGTTCTTGGGGACCACTGTGGTCCACGGATCACAGGGAACCACTGATCTAATTGGACTTTCTTCCAAGCATACTTGCACAGAATTGCACTATGAACACCAGCTTTGTGTGATACTGAGTCACATTGAGAACATGATCGAGTTTACTCTGTATTTAATTCCTGGCCTGCCATGAGAGTAGACCAATTAAATCAATAAGATTAATATATACATAAATATACAATTCAACATTTGATTCAGTAAACCCCCTTTAATTTAAACTAACCAATAGGTTTCAGACCTTAGTCATTAGGAGGGAGATTTCCCAGTAGTGGGCCAAGTGCACTTTCTTTAAACAATTTTGATGTGCTTGAATTCTCATCCTTTTCATGCTGGGTTCATGTGATGCTGATTTTAATCTAATATGCATGTTGCTTTTTCTAATAGAATGCTGCATTAGGGAATAATTGACTCTCTACAGCATACGACTATAATAACAAGATTTATATGTTAATTTATCATCGTTGCATTAAGAACATCAGAATTATATATATTTAATTTAAATCAGATTTGGAGCCAATTAATTTTTCTAAATTAATTCTGTCATAATTACGGATTTCTAAACACCAGTTCTTCATATCCCTTCCAAGTTCATTCAATTCCATTGCTATACACCCCTGCAAAAGATACAACAAATCACAAGGAACAATTGACCTTGTTGAGGAAATCAGTGCAGAATAACATCTGGAAATGGAGCCTGCTGTGTGCTTTTCACATTTGCTTTACCCAATATTCAGCTTGAAACTCAACCCATGTTTACTATGTGGATTCAAAGGTTTAGTTTGGGTTTTAGTCAAAACTTTAAAGGACCCATCCAAGGTATACCTAGGCGTGTTCCTTTCAAGGTCTGACTAAAAACCTGGGGTGGATTCATAGCTTCACTGAAATGGAAGATGCCAGCTGTGGTGTGTAGTTCTGCCTTTCAGGCATATGTTAGAAAGTGATTGAAAAGATAAATAATATAATCTCCTTCTATAGAGAAATCTGTGAAAAGGAAAGCTAATTGAGTCAAACCAAGTTTTTTCTCCTTCTGGCATTTGACTCAGGAAGCCATGGCTTCTCCAACTGGCAGAGGAAAAACTTGCCTAGTAGGAAAGCCACTCGGTCCTTTCCTAAAGCCCCAATTTGGCATGGAATGGGGAGGCTGCACATTGGTAATTCTTTTTATGAGGCTCATGAACTATTTCATTGTTATGATATGAAAATAGACTCAGAAGCGGAGTGGGCAGATCAAAAGACAACCTGGCAAAATGGCACTACCTAAAAGAATGCCATATCTTGTGTGACTGCGGAGCAGAACAGATAACTCTGCACCTGTAAGCTTGTCCATTGTGCCCTGCCTCATGTACAGAGGAGGAATTGTTGGAGGCTACAGACAATGCTGTTGCTGTTGCCCGTTTTTGGTCAAAAGATATTTAGCTGCCTGCACACCTTCTATTTTATTAGTTTTATACTAATTTATGCAATGCTTTTGATACGAAATAATAATGTGAAAATGGACTTATACTGCTCAGTTAATAATAGTCATAAACCTGCCATTTTTGTACACATTTATCTTTCTGTGGGACTTTTTGATTGATTTGGATATTTGCTTGGTACCTGGCTCTAGCAGTGGCTGGATATGTGCCTGAGTAGGATAACACCAGTGGTATGGTGGAGTTATTTTACATATTTGTCATATTAGGAGCTAACCAAACAGTTGTATTGTATTTAAAAAACCCCCACAAAGTTTGAAAACCTGTCATTCTATTAAATGTCCATTGACCAGTAACTGGCCACTTGGAGTGCCTCTGGTGTTGCTATAAGAAGCTGCTCCATTGTGCATGTGGTGGGGCTCAGACTGCATTGTAATAGGTGATCTATGGTTTGCTCTTTTCCACACTTGCATGTTGCGGACTCCACTTTGTAGCCCCATTCTTAAGGCTGGCTCTGCATCTTGGGGTGCCAGAGTGAAGTCTGTTCAGCGCCTTCCAAGTAGCCCAGTTTTCTGTGTGCCCAGGGGGGAGTCTCTCATTTAGTCTCAGCCACTGATTGAGGTTCTGGGTTTGAGCCTGCCACTTTTTGACTCTCACTTGCTGAGTGTTCCAGTGAGTGGGAAATTAGGACTTGCAGGGTCAAAGCCCCAGGACTTTTTATTTGCAGGATATCATCTCTTCCTCCACTAATTATGGATTCCAGCCACATATGGATTTCCTCCATTATGCATTATTTTAGCTGCAATCTCTGCTATAATTGGAGCAGAATAGCTGCAATCCCCGCTATAGTTGGGACAGATTGTCCCAGCAGCACTGTAATGTTACTATCGATCTATGTCTTAATCCATATTTTTCTGTGTTGCTTGGGAAGTAATCTCTGGTCTTTCGTGGGTAAGAATCATGATTTTTTTCAAAAGACCTGTTCCTAAAGGAGTTTAACAAAGCAAGAAATGTAATTTTGTATATAGATTTATATAGTTGCCTACTTTTTAGAAGCTTCTTATGGGGTGTTGCTATTGGGACTGTTGCTATAGGGCAGTGGTTTTCAACCTGTGAGTCCCCAGATGTTTTGGCCTTCAACTCCCAGAAATCTGAACAGCTGGTACACTGGCTGGGATTACTGGGAGTTGTAGGCCAAAACACCTGGGGACCCACAGGTTGAGAACCACTGCTATAGGTAGCAACATGATGAGAGCCTTCACTTCAGTTTGCCATATGTCACACGACAACACCAGTTCCAGAAGTAAGTGTTCCACTTCTCATCGCACATCCATCCATATCCTGCTATGGCAACTTCCTATCTACTTCATTTCTGTCCACTGACTTCTTGCTCTGACTCACAAAACCACTGAAAAGATCTTGAGAAGAACCCAGAGAGTGTTTTAGCTCAAGGAAAACATCTCACCTTCCCAATGACATCGTTCCGGCTGAGCTTATCCTTATCCATGACAGTGATGATAATGGTTGTCTCCCTCAGCTTCTCTGTGGGGATGTCAAAGATGAAGGACTCGTTGAAGACAGGGTTCAAGCACCTCTTCATCACCACTGTCTTCTTCTTCTCCACCCGTTTGTCTTTGTACATCAGCCACACCTTCACATAAGGGTCTGGAACAGGAAAAGGAGGACATAATCACCAGAAGGTTGTTCACTGTGTATTCATATCCCATTGACATTTTGGGAAGGACAACAGAGAGAAGTGGAGGTACTTGGAGATTACACAGCTTTCGGGAGTGCCCACGGGGATGGTGTGAGGTGCTTTCAGTGGTTTAACCCAGTGATATAGTGGAGTTGGGCTCATAGGGTCAAAGCCACATGACTTTTGATTTGCAAAATGAGGTGCAAACATCATTTCTTTTCTCCAGCTAATTGTAAAACAAGCAAGTGAAAAATATATTCACCTCCCTCCCACTGAAAGCTCCCTAAAAGATGGGGATCCAGTTTATGCTTTTGGTGTAGGCCATAGAAATGCAATCTTCTCATTCCACAACTGGAGAGAGGAACTTCTCAAATGTGGAATGGTTCTAAAACATTTTTTTCTGAGGATTATCTTTCTGATATTCATTCTTTAAGGACTTTCCATTGTCTTACCTTTGAGGTCACTCTCTTGACTTACCTTGTGATCACTGGAAGGCAGAGGCCTGAAATGTTTCCAAATTAAAAACAAATATATACCCAAGAAAACCAACTCAATACAGAGAAATAGACCTGTAGGGTTCTTTGATGGTTCTATGACCAATTTCAGCTTTTACTATATCTATTTTAGTCACAATTATACTCTACATTTTTCCCTCATGGAAACCAGCATGCTACACATAGGGTTCAGAGGTAACTTCTCATCCATCCACTGACCAGACCCCAATCTTGTTGAGCTGAAGGAAGTACTTTCATGTTGCACCTTGGGGCACAGAAGGGGTAAGCTACATTTCAGTTAATACTTTAATAATTAAACTGAAAAGTGTGTTGCCTCATTATTATGAGGAAGAGCATTCTCAGAAAGCTGTGGCTCCTCAGTCTATTTGGGAATCACCTTGAACTCTGGTTTTCTTAAAGATGTAAAATAACATTTGCTAAATTTCTTATCATTGACAATTTTTTCACATTTATTATCCATCTCCATCACCAGCAGGAAAAAAAAAACCCACTTCTACTTCTTCTGTATGAGCATTCTTCTCACTCCCATTAAGATTTCAGCAATTTTCACATGAAGTCTCTGTGCAAAACTGTTTTCCCCTTATGTTAAAGCAAAGGATAGCCACCCACAGCACACACCAGATGGTAGGCCTGTTGAACAAAAAGATATAACCAACTCTCTTCCAGTTTCTGCTTTTTGGAAGTCCATGCAACAAGGCAGCAGCAGTTGTATTTTGTGTCAAAGCAATTTGCAGAATTTGTGCAAAAACAGTCTTGCAAATGGAGATGGCTTGCTCAAAACTGAGCCAAAAAAACCCCACCCTGTTTCATGAGAAAAATGTCAGGTTTTTAGACAGACAAGGATTGACATCCCTTATTCTCATTACGAGCCTGAACCCATGGCACAGTCCAGCCCTGATAAAACATCAAAAGGTGATCTTTGTCTGCCTGCAGGAAATATAGTATCTTTGTTGTGCTTGAAATAAAGTATGCCAATCCTTCTCCTTAATGACATATATTCTTGGTTGTTGTCTGTTATGTGCTTTCAGGTTGACATTAAGTTATGGCAATTCTATCCTAGAGGGGTGGTGGTGGTCATGATGGCGGCAGCAAGATGTATTCTGAAGAGAATTGTCATTGCTTTTTTAAAGGCTGAGAGTGTGTGACTTGTCATAGGTCATCCAGTACATTTTCACAGTGGAGCAGGAATTCCAATCCTGGTCTCCAGCACTCTAGTCCAATCCACTACTTTACACTGGCTAACTCTTTGTCAACTGCAAAAAAAAAGGGCAATAATTAACCTATGGCAGTAATGGCCCCTCTATCACAAAAGAGGATACTTAAAGCAAGCAAAGATAAGACAAGAATCCTATCCATCAAAGGGCCTCTGCCAAATCTTAGCCAAATATGTTAGAGGCTTGTAAATGATCAGACCTACAAACAAAAGGATATTTTGTGATTTCCATTAGATCTGAGACGGCTTGCCACTGCACAGAAGGGCTATTCTGGAATACCAAATACCTGATGTTCCCCCAATGTCCATGGCTTTAAGATTCCGGGCTTTGATAATATTCACAACGATGGAGTTAGCAGAAGGGTTGTAGCAAAGGGATAGGAGCAATTCTCCTCGGCTTCCCTGCAGGAAAAATAAAGTTAGCAGAGAATGAAGAATTATTCAAAACCCCTGTTCGTCTTCACTAATGCCTATTGTATCTGTTCTTCTCAGGCTGGATCTACACTGCCCTATACCACAGGATTTGATCCCACATTCCAGAATCATAAAATAATAGAGCTGAAAGAGACCATGTGAGCCATTTAGTCCCACCCACTGTCATGCAGGAAAGCACAATCAAAGAAGCCCCGACATGCCCATCCAGCCTCTGTTTGAAAGTTTGCAAGGAAGAAGCTTCCACCACACTCCGAGGCATAGAGTTCCACTGCTGAACAGTTCTTACAGTCAGGAGGTTCTTCCTAATGTTCAGGTGGAATCTTCTTTCATGTAATTTGAACCCATTGCTCCAAATCTTAGTTTCCAGGGCATCAGAAAACAAGCTCACCTGCTCTTCCTTATGGCATCCTTTCACATATTTATACATGGCTATTATGTCTTCTCTCAACCTTTTCTTTTGCAGGCTAAACATACCCAGCTCTTTAAGATACTCCTCATTGGACCTGGTCTCCAGATCTTTGATCATTTTAGTTGCCCTCTCCTGGACACCTTCCAGCATGTCAATATCTCTTTTGAACTGTGGTGCCCAGAACTGGACACAATATTCCAGGGGAGGTCTAACCAAATTCCATTGGTTTTTTAGCTGGTGCATCACACTGTTGGCTTATGTTCAACTTTTTGTTCACAAAGACTACCAAGGTCTTTTTTACATCTACTGTTGTTGAGCAATGCATCACCTATCCTATATCTTTACATTTCATTTTTCCTGCTTAAGTGTAGTATCTTATATTTGTCCTTGTTGAAATTCATTTTGTTTGACCCAGCTCTCTAATCTGTTATGGTCATTTGAAGTCTGATCCTATCCTCTGAAGAATTAGTTGTCCCTCCTAATTTGGTGTCAACTACAAACTTGGTAAGTATACTCCCTAAACCTTCATGCAAGTCATTAATAAAGACGTTGAACAGAACTGGGCCCATGACCAAACTCTGCGGCACTCCACTAGTCATTTCTTTCCAGGATGAAGAGGAACCATTGGCGAGCACCCTTTGGGTTCAGTTGCTTAACCAATTACAGATCCACTTAATAGTAGCCTTGCATAGCCCACATTTGACAAATATGTTTGCAAGAAGGTCGTGGGGAATTTGTCAAAGACCTTACTGAAATTAAGATATGCTAAATCCACATTCCCTGCATTTACCAAGCTTGTAACTGTGTCGAAAAAAGAGATAAGATTAGTTTGGGATGACTTGTTTATCTATTTTAAAAGGGTAAAAGCACATGTTAAAAAGGTGTGTTTATAACCTGATTCTGGATGAAAAAAGTGCACCTTTGCATGACCGTTTATCTCTGCAGTCATGCAAAACATGTACTTTCCTTCTCTCCCCTTTATGTAGACTGCCTCAGTGCATGTCTGCTTTTTAAAAGTATCAAACAGCTGACCAGCTGACTGGGCTGTCAAACAGACACACCTGTGGTTCAAGGGAAGCACAAATGGAAAGCAATTAGAACTCTCTGAAACTCTTTCTTTTATACTTTATAATCTTAAACAGAGGTTGAATTAACAGTTGTGGAAAAGAAAGATTCCACAGAAGTTTTTTTAAAAAAATCCTCCATTATGCGTTGGACCTCATATGCACACATATGCCGCTCAGAGCCAGAGTGAAGACAGAGGAGGCCAGGGGACAGTTCCACCTTGTCTCCTGTGCTATGCTGATATATAATATAATATATAATTGTATAGTACAATATAGTGATGTATAGTGCTGATGCTAATGGTATAATGTATATTGTGTGTGTGTGTATCTTGTAAGCCGCTCTGAGTCCCCTTTGAGGCGAGAAGGGTGGCATATAAATGTCGCAAATAAATAAATAAATAAATAAATAAATAAATAAATAAATAAATGTGTGCCTATATGGTCCAGTGCATAATAGGGTTTTGTTTTGTTTTTTAAAAACTTCTGCTGGATGTTCCCCATCTGCCCTCCATCTTGATCTACTTCAAACGGTTCTGGCCAACTTACATGTCTGAATGCATCTTCCCTTATGAACCTGCTAGGACTTTAAGATCGTCCGGGGAACAGATCCTGAGATATAGGGCAGTGTAGATCCAGCCTCAGAATGGAACCATCCCAATAGGATGAAAAAATGAATCTCCTTCCTTTACTACATCTTTAAGTATACTTTTGTCACCATCAACTGCTAAACGGAGGAAACAACTGACTTACACTGACTTACCTCATTACTGAAATCACCTTTGAATTGACACTGGTTCTGGTGAAACAAGCTTCTGGCTCAGACTTGAGCATCACCTACACTGTCATATATTTCAGTTTGGAACTGCATTATATGGACAGTTTAGAAGCAAATAATGTAGTTTAACTGCATTGAACTGCATTATATAAGTCTACACTGACCATATAATGTAGTTTCAGACTGCATTATATGAGGTATATATGGGGAGCTGTTCTGAAATAACATGGGGACTTGGAGTACTTTCACAGAGCATAATTATAGCAACATTGTCCCACTATAATATCATGGCCGTTGCCTAAAAAATCCCACGTTTGTGGTTTGGATGGAGCAGAGGCACTTTGGCCAAGAATTCTTAATATTTCTCTGTTTATTGCAACCTTCAGAACGCGAAGGGTGGAACAATGGAATTTAAAGTGGAGTCATAGTGCCATAACTGAATAATTGTGAAAGGGTCTGGATTTCAGTGGAATAAAAGTCAGGTTCAGAGTCTTCTTAAAGGAGGCAGGATTTGTGGCAAGATTCATATCCCTACACTTGAGTATATGAAACAATTAATAATTTTGTTAAAGGAGCATTTGTTTTAACATTAATATCTCTCAGGAACCATCCACACAAGATAGTCATTAATTTTGTTCTGGAAGCAAAGGGTGCCTGTGGGATGTATGTAAAGCGATTTTGTAATAATTATTCCATGTCCATGAGCAATGAGCTTGCTATAGTTAATCTTTTCATTTGTGACAGACAATCACATAGGTTCTGAAACATAAAGAATATTTTATACTGACCTCTTTACCATCCCTAAAATAGCCTGACAACTTTCCCCCACTATGTAAGAAGTATCTTATGGTCTCAACACTGCTCTCATTCAAGTGTTGTTAAGAGGAGTAGCTGGCAACTTATCTCTAGCAATCTTGGCTGGCAGATTCTGGAAAATGTGGTTCAAAAGTACAATTTCCAAACTCAATGGTCCAGAAGGCAGCCATTGAACAAGCCAAGGAATTCTCCGGTCATATTAGACACAGGTTTTTCATCACCCCCACCATATGCATTAAACTTTAATTTGACTAACTCACAATGTAAAAGAAATGCAAAATATCTTACACTGCCATCACTGCAGGGTTTTAGGTCTTTCCAGAATGTTTGCATCTGGGTCAAGTCCACCTTGTTGAGGGGAATAGACACTTCCCCAATGGGGTCATTGCGACTGAACCGATCGTAATCCAAAACCTGTAGATACAGCACCCGCTGAACCACTTTCTCATAGGGAAAACCTGCCAGAAGCAAAAAACAGATGAAGAGCTAAGAATCTAATGGCATGGAGCTGCATTAAAGAGAACCCAGCCTGGATTTGGGCAAAAACGACTATTCTATTGGACATGTTGGTCTTGTCCGCATTAGAGTACAGGCAATCCCAAGCTATGAAGAAGATAGCTTCTGTAGGTTTGTTCTTGAGCTGAATGTATATATAAATCAGAACAGGTATATTTTAAGTGTATGTCAAGCCAAAAAATGTATTTTAACTTTAGATAGCACAGGGAAGAGTTAATACTCCGTGATCTGTGTTTCGCTGTCTGTACCCCTGTTTAGAAGATTTCACCTTACTTTCTGTCCCTGTGATAACTGGATTTTGAAAAAAAATGGCTTATGGAAACGATTGGTGGTAAAGCTTCAGTTGAGGCACCTTTTCCCCATGATAAGTCTTTCAGGAGTGAATGTCCCTCCCTAAGGTTTGATTTCTCTCACTTCCTGTTGTCTCAGTCCCGTCTTAACTATGTAAGACCCCATTTACATTGCTAAATAAAATCCAGATTATCTGCTTTGAACTGGATTACATGGCAGTGTAGACTCATATAATCTGGGTCAAAACAGATAATCTGGATTTTATATGGCTGTCCATATGAGATAATGAGATATATGTAACCTGGGGGGTGTCTGTATGCATTTAGACTGCTGGTAAAGAAAGGATCAAGATTAGCCCAGCTAAAAGATGGAATCCTATGCTTCTGGGCAATCTTGTAGCCTTGAATAACATTTGTAAGCATTTCAGATGAATGAGTAGTAATCCAATTTCATCAAACAAATGCAATGCTTCAGGGAACTGATTGGTTGCTCTAAGGTCCAGGAAAGAATCCCAGACCGTATCTGTCACTGCATTCAGATCACCAGCGAAGGCTTTTGGCCTCTCTGTAGAGTGTAAGGCACTAGCTGCTCTTCTGAGGATAGCTACTAAATGTGATGGACTATGGATATGATCCAATTTGGCAGCAAGCAAAACAGTAGATCAAGTAGAGGAAAGAAAGGATACGTAGCACGAATGGACCAAAGAGAACAGATGGACCATATATGAGATGATGTCAAATCTAAGGGATGAATGATGTAGGCTTTGCTGCAGTCTCTCGTTTTTGTGGGATTTACTTCTCAAAACACGGATATGGTATGGGTTGAAATGTATCACCTCTTTAAATGGATTGTGTGCACACAATAGCCCATTCCCTGATTTTTTCTGACGTATGTGGAGGTTATTGTTTGATTTGCCTTGTTTGCTTATTGTTTGATTTGCCTTGTTGTTGTGATGTTATATTCTCTATTGTATTGTGTTTGAGGCTTCGGCCTGTGTAAGCCGCATCGAGTCCTCCGGGAGATGCTAGCGGGGTACAAATAAAGTTAATAATAATAATAATAATAATAATATATTATATATATGGGTTTTTAAAATATCCAATTTACATTTCTGAAGTCTAAGAATATTTTCTGGCAGTTCCCAGCACTAGCTGCAATATTTTTACACCATCCTTCGATTGGATTTCTTTTTAATTTTGAAACATATTTGAACAAAGTAATAATCATTCCCTCCTTTCTCTTGTTCATTTTAAAGTGTTATAATGCATTAGTGCATCTGTGAAATGACACTTTTGCACCATAACCCCATAATTGTTTTAAAAAACCTAGTGAGGGGACATTTTGCCTTTCGAACAATAGGATCACCCCAGCAAACTGTGTCTAGGATTTTATAAACCTTTGGAAAAGCCTTAGATTAGAACAAAAAATAGCTAGAAACAGCCTCCAAAAACAGAATAAGTGGATATGGAGGTAACAACTCTGGGAAAACCCAGGTTTCTCTTCCCTTAATCCTCAAAATGCCTTTTGCTTAAAAAAATAAATAAAGCTGATTGTGCACAGGCAATTTATTCATAGACAAGATGCACACTCATCTCATCTCATCTTATGGAGCCCCTGGTGGTGCAGTGGGTTAAACCCTTGTGCTGGCAAGACTGAAGACTGACAGGTCAGGGACAGCGCAGATGAGCTCCCTCTATCAGCTCCAGCTTTCCATGCGGGGACATGAGAGAAGCCTCCCACAAGTATAGTAAAACATCAAAACATCCAGGGGTCCCCTGGGCAATGTTCTTGCAGACGGCCAATTCTCTCACACCAGAAGCGACTTGCAGTTTCTCAAGTCGCTCCTGACACACACACAAACACACACACAAATCTTATTATATCTATTTTATCTTTCTCCTTCCTTCCTTCCTTCCTTTCTAGGGAATCAAGCTATGAGGTCTCTATGATCGTTTCGCCCTGTTGCTTTTTCACAACTCTTCAAAATGAATTTTATGTGGGCGAAAACTAAAAGTGTTCCTAGAAGAAGAAACAAATATGTATGGGAATGCATCGAGAGAATTGAGAGAGAAAAACTAAACTTAAATGGAAAGAAATGTGACAAGACCCATTGATGGTACCAGGGGTTAGTTAGGTCATGCAGTTGTTAGACCCCAGATTTCACCTTCACCTTCCTCACTGGACAAAATCCAGGGCTCCTACCTCGGCAGTCACTTCCTGTGAGAGTCATCTAGGCTGGCAACTCTTTAAGCCTCATGTGATGGCCTAGAGCAGTGTTTCTCACATTCTGCTACTCCAGGTGTTTTCGACTTCAGCTCCCAGAAATCCCAACAAGCTTATCAGTTGTAAGGAAGTGTGGGGGCTGAAGTCCAAAACATCTGGAGGACAAGAATTTGAGAAACACAGGTCCAGAGAAGTAGACAATATTTACATACTGTCCCTCTCCGGAGCTGCGTCAGCTCCTCACCCCATCCCAGCCACTTAAGAGAGCTCCTCAGCTAAAAAAAAACAACAACAAACTTTGGGTGCCATCATGTTTCCCGAGCACAGCTTCCTTGTTGTGTTGCCTTCTGCTTCCATTGCAAAAACTGCCCTCAGGAAGGATTTATCAACACAATTTACCAATGTGTCAAAATGGGATTTCTCCAACATTCTCAGGTATTGTCTGTGTCTATTTATGAACAGTCACAAAGCTCTTCAACATTATGCAGTTATTTATTGTAGCGCTTTGATTCCACCATAACTGCTGTGACAACATCCTATGGGATCCTGGGGCTTGTAGCTTGGTCAGAAACACCAGAGGAACTCTCAAGATGGGAACTGTAAGTGCCCCTCCTTTAACTGCAAATCCCAAATGGGAGTTAAAGAGGAGTCACAGTGTAATGTGAAAGGGCCAACAGATATAATTTTTCCCACCTAATACATTCTTGTAGAGGGAATTTAGATATTATACTCACTTTGAGGTGAGGTGGCTCCACTTGTTAGGGCAACTCCCCACACTGCCTTATGAAGAATTTCCATGAAGCAGACGACCCTCACAAAAACACGGGAAGGCTGCTATAATTCAGTAATACTGCAGTCACTGCCCGTTTCTAAAATATGTCCATAGCTCCAAGTTCATAGTGTTTGAAGCTGATATAATTTATTCTGAATATAGGACACGTCACCACTATATGATTGACAGCCACTGCAACACTAGTGTGGTGGTGCAGCCTCTGTGTGGGTGAATATGAAATGTTGTAGCTCTTACGTGGAGCTCAAGCCATGCTGAATCATTTCCAGAAATCCACTACCCTGATTATTGGCAGAAGGTAGGCATCATGGCTTAAATAATTTTAGCGTTTTATTCTATGTCAGCAGACCCTCTATTCCCATTTGGCTTGAATCATTCTGCACACTTGCATTGGCAGTCTTTTCCACAAATTATTTCACTATTTTAATGTTCTGACAATGATAGCAGACAGTGATATATATATTTAACAGGTGGTGGAAATGTGAGGTGCAGAACACATTTGTGTTCCCTCCAACTTTTCACAGCTGAAAACTAGGACAAGCGTTGCAAAGCACCACCAGAGTGTATTCAAGACGGCAAAAGTGATTACAAACAGTACCCAGTTAGGAAAAAGATAGGTTCTGTAGGCTTTTTCTTAAGTTGAATTTGTACGTAAGGTACATTTTTAAGTGGAACTCCAGCAAAAAATAAATATCTACTTAATTCTGAACAGCATAGGAAATGTATCTTCATGTGGGTAGATTACCTCTCACTTCCAGTTGTCTCACCCCCATCTGCAATTGGGAGTCATATATAAGTTGGATATTTGAAACTTGGGAACTCCCTGCTAATGTGGAAGAACTCACAAGCTAGGAAAGCCTGCAGCAGTTTACTTTTTCTTTAGCCAAGCAGGACAGGCACTCTACACTTCCTCCCACTTGTTAATACAGCACTTCAAAGTAAGTGAAGTAAAATGAAGGCAAAGGGAGAAAGTGAAGAAGGAAAAAGACATCAGGACACTTTAAAAGCATTTCAAATAGTGGGAGTATTAATAGTAGATGATTAATTAGGATTTTCCTTGCCAGATTGGCACAGTTTGAAGGTATATATTTGTTAAGCAACTTGCCTGGAGTGAGAATAAATCCTTTGTCTCTGTAACCAGCAGCCTAAACCCGGATCGTATCACCTACCTTCAAAGAGAAAAGTCTCATTCCAATGGGGGTTTAGGTTCTTCCTTTTCACCTTCGTCTCCAGCTTATGTTTTTTATCTGGTAGGAGGTAAATTTTGACAAAAGGGTCACTTGTGCCACTGAAATCCTTGGCTGGAAGCTCCTGAGCTTTCAGTATTTTGACAGTTAGGGTAGATTCCTGGAAATTGTAACCAACACTAAACTGGATTCGGCCAAGGTTTTCTCGGCTGGAGCTGTCATGTCCCTCATCATCTTCAGACCCAGGGGAGAGCTAGAGAGAGAGAGAGAGAGAGAGAGAGAGGCAGTGGTCATGAATTCTGGTTGATACACATGGCCCATCTTCACAGTAAGCCATTCTTAAGTATTAGAAGCCCCAAAGGGTAACCAGGGTCTAGATCAGTGGTTCACAACCTTTTTTTGACCAGGGACCACTCTCCAACATTAGTACCAAAATGGTTACAAATCAGTTTTTGGTCAACTTTAGATTTAGTTTGGTTATTTGTGGTGCTTATTCAGAAAATGGCATTGGACAGACCACATCAGCTCTAGTTCCTGATACAGAACATGTCATCCAGTAATCGCCATCTGCTCACCTACAGAAAACCATAATTAATAATCTAGAGCTGATGTGGTCTATCCAATTGAATTTTCTGAATCAGCTTCCCAAATAACCCCAGAAACAGTCCGAAAAACAAAGCCACCAAGGTACCCCCACTTCCAGGTGCCACGCAGAATGGCTTCGCTTAGGGGAGGGGGGAGGAGGAGAAGCATCAGTCAGGAGGTTTGTTGTTATGACTTTCATGGGTAGTCAACTTCTCCCCTCCCAACATCCCCGTTGCCTTGGCACTATAAGAAGATTTTGCGAAACCAGTCATTCTCATACTGCAGTAACGGTGAGGCCACAGAGCATATTTTAGTTCTTGCGGACCATTGGTGGTTCATGAACCACAGGTTGGAAACCACTGGTCTAAATTAAAATGTAGGTAATTGGTGGGAACATAATTTTCAACAGGTTATTACTCAGGTTCTGCACCCACAAATTCAACCAAAA